>NW_019745116.1:0-1323 GCF_002891405.2 Cryptotermes secundus | reverse complement strand
ACCATGAACTGTGAGTTAAGTTGTACAGCAGGAGAGTACTTTATAAGATTTATATTGGTTACTCTCTGCTTTTAGACTTATTTTTCAGGTATTAAATTTTGGGTTTTTGATGCATGTGGTTGTTGTGAAGATATGATGATGATGATGATGATGTGAATCTGGGTGCACTAATACGCGAGACAAATGTGGCAGAATCCCGTAAGTAAGTGTGAGGTAGATGGGAGAAAAACAGAAACTTTAATTGATGCCAGTAAGGAGTTTTGTGTAAAAGTAAGCACAGAGGAAAGTAAGTATATGTTTATGTTTCATCAGCAGAATGTAGGGCAGAATCATGACATAAAGATAGCCAACGGATGCTTTGGAAAAGTGGCACAATTAAGATATTCAGGAGGACCGTATACGAATAGACTTTTGTTTTCCCCGCTACTGTCGGTGCAGTATGGCGTGGAGTGGATTGGAATGGGGCGAATGGGGGTATCGAGGTTGGAAGCCGCGCCACTTGCGGCGACATTATGAAGCTAATTTGTTTATTTAAAGGCAGCCATTTTCTGAGTTGGGTGGTCTAAGGCGTAGAAAAGATTCGTGAGGATTTTGTTGAAACGTAAGTGGAAGTAAGAAGTGTTTTGCCGTTATTTATTCATTTAATGTGCACATTATTGGAGAATGTTCAATACTGTTTGTTAGTGAATGTTTTCCTGGGTGTATTGAGGTTGATTTTGTAATGAAATCATGAGTTGCAAATGCCGTAAAAAATTTAATTGTTTCTTGCATCGTGTTGTGTATTTAATGAATATTAGAGTTAATTTCACGACAAGGAACGTAATAGATCCAACATCAGAGGACGCCAAAGAACAACAAGACCGTCAAAGTGAAAGTGGAGTCATTGGGATGAGTTGAAGAAAATTGCAACAAAGATACTTATTCCAGGACCCAGAATTTCATAGGAAAATTAACTGAGATCGCACTGAATTTGGAGAAGGCATGAATCTTCTGTATTCCGACCTCTTGTTTAAAAATAACAGAGGTAAGATACACAGACCTGTAAATTTACTTGTTTTTTGTGTGGGTTTCCACCTAGGAAGAAGCGTGAAGGTTGTGGGTGTTCTTACCGTGCTTAACTCTTTGACTGGCGCGAAGGGTATTTAAATCCCACCCCTGTCCTGGCAGGCATGTTGTTACTTTTTCCCAAACAACTTCAACAAAAATTGGTTTTTAAAAACGAAATTTTTAGGAACTAATTAAAACACAATATTTTATGCAATAAATGCTTTTCCACAGCTCTTTATTTGTTTTTCTTCATGTGATAAACATTGAAACATGAAA
>NW_019745115.1:18661-48727 GCF_002891405.2 Cryptotermes secundus | reverse complement strand
TCCCTGACGAAACATACACGTCGAACCACGGCAACGGGTTAAAGATTAATGTCCGGGAGGTCCGAATGTCACGATGCTACTACTCTCTAAGACGACTGATCGCTCCGGAGAGGCAGAAGTCTTGTAGGTTCCGGGAACGCCCGGTTTCCTCTCGTCTGAATTTGATGATTGGCTGCACCTAAAAGTGGGGTGTTATTCTCATTTACATTCCGCCAATCCCTAACGAGATCGGAGTAAATTTGGGCCTTAGTACTATACGGTCCTTCTGACAGCTCTCAAATATGTGAAGGTACACTAACGATCGTCGGCACGCCTCTCAGAAAATTATTGCGAGTCATATCTGTCAAGTCCCAAATTTTCAAAGACTCGTACCGCCGAAGTTCGGCATTGAAATTCCAAGGAAATGTAGTTGGACACTTCCTGCTCTGTTCTGGGTCTGCAAGTTACATGTAGCTTGCTTGTTTCTAAGGAAGACCAGATGTCGTTCTTTGTGCCTGCTGGTGCTGGGGTCAATCGTGTTTCATCATTTGTTATCTGGTAATATATTTCGTTTACGTGTAGTAAATTTTAATTAATAATGTAAATGAACGACACTGATGAGGTCCCTTCATGGTGCGGTTACAATATACAAATGTCGGCTTCTCAAGAATTGGTCAGATACATGGAGTTAGATAAAATTTACATATTCTTCTTGTGTCTATTAATATAAGTAAATTCTGTATCTGATATGGAAGAGCGATTCCTTTTTGTTGAAAGAGAGAGTCGTGGAAGGGGACAGGCCCGGAGGTCTTCCGTTGCCATGAAGCGAGCCCAGTTGCTAGGGTTGCTTGTTTTATCAGCCTGCATCATTCTACTCACATTAGATTCATTAATTTGGGTCTGCTACCCCTTGCTCCCTCCTGTTCTTCCCCCTAGTCCATGAAGTGTATATTGTCGCGTGTTGGGTGTATAACGCGACAAATAGCTTCACGCCATATTGGATATAGCGAATTTATTGCACTCGCTCTTAAGATTTAACAATTTACAATCTCACAACTACTGCCATCGGCAGTAACACAATTCACACCGGCGAATGCTAGACTACAACTGACTTCGGCGACTTCAATTTACTCCTGATCACGCACTCTCACATACTGCTCAGCCGGGTTTTCATACCGTTCCCTGTTGCCTGTGTCAACAGCGGTATCCCCGGTTACGTCAGAGTGGGAAGTGCTGTTTCGTCACCGCGGGGTGAGGGGGGCGGAGTGTTGACTGGCCTGTTGCCGTAGCAGCGGCAGCGCTTCAAAGCTGTTACGTCACCGCTGGCGGGGCAGGGGGTGTCCTGCATAGCGCAAATACGTCATACTGCTCCCACCTTGTGGCTGTTCGCCCCGAATAGCCAAACGATGCATTCCCGTTCCTTTTCTTTGGACGCTGTTCTTGCACCGTCTTCTTGTGTCGACTATTCCTCTTGCAGTGACTATTCTCCGGCCGTTACATCCGCTCCCTTCTTAAGATTCTTCGTCCCAAACAATTCCATGGTGCAGCGTTCATCGATCCCGTTGTTTCACTTCATTCGTCGCTCATTCACACCTCATTCACGCCAGGGAGACCGGTTTCTCTATATTACCGGTTCCTCCTCTGCTTGCAGTATCTCTCTTTATTTTGGAGGGGGTCTACCTTTCAACAAATTTTTTTCGCAGCCCAACAGTAGATCTGACCATTCGCTTGACAATCTCCATGGTGATGAATGTATATAGTTGTGGGCGTAGGCCATGGCTGCGGCCACGCACTTATATAGTACTATGCACTAGAGGATTGTTCCACTTTTATCAAGGATTATCGAGAATATAAACAAGATTGAACACTCCGATATATAGTTAACGTAATGATTCACTCACTATGCCCACTTAGACTTTTAAGTCTATGTAACTACAAACACTGCTCTTCGGAGCAACGACATATACACGTCCGCACCGCATAGGACTTCTCGTCCAACCCCCAGTAAAATTGGACGATATTTCCTTCGTTATTCCAGTCTCTGTGGAATCGCTATGGATTCCTTGCGCTGACCACGCGACACCCTCTATTCACTAAAGTTGGCACCAATTTCTCCGACAAGCGGCGGTCGCTTGATCGGTATATTTCGTTTGCGGACTAATACCACGGAGTTTATTTATTTATTTCTTTGTTTGTCCTGATGGAATTCCTTTCGGAAACAAATAATGTTACATCCAGTGCGTCATATTGCAACTCCACACAAACTTTAGTATTTATGCTTTGATTGCTGTTGCATCAGCATCACTGCTCTCGTTCAGATTCTCATTGGCTTTATCTACACTGTGACTGTTGGGCAGTATAGTTGCCTTTTCCTTCTGAAGAGGAAAATCTATCCTTATATGTGTATTCATCGAATTTTAATGTGTATGTATATGGAATAATGACATTCCTCTTGAAAAAATCATGACATTATCTGTTGAGGTACAATCACTGAGTCTGACTATGCAAACTGATCCTTAGTCTTCCAACTGTGAAGGAGACTTCTGCAACTAAATGCAAATATTAAATCTGTCTTGTGATATTTTAAAAATTTTCGATAATATCTGATCAGGGAATGTACGTAATATACGGGTGACATAAGTCAAGGCAGGTCGACATGCAAAAAATGTTCGTGGGATCAGTTTCTTTTGGGTGGCTGCAAGGCATATTTCTGTTTAGTGGATTCTCTCTTAAATCAAAAATTAACGAAGAAGCGACTATACAGATTATTAAAAAAAAATCCTTACAAAGAATTTGTAAGTTATTTTTCTTATGACTTCGAAACTCTGTGTAATCAAGTAAACCATCACAAAATTGATTAAATACAACTTAGTGCGTAAGTTTTCTTGCCTCACCCCCACCAGGCAAACGCTGGCAGAGCCCCTGACTCTTCGCTTCACGTGTAAATATCGTAGGCTGCTGGTTAGTACGGAGAGCTCAGTCGGCATAACGGCGGGCTGCGGGCATCGGTCTTATACAAGCTTACGCGAAGCTGAGGTTTTCATCAGAATGAGAAAATTTATCCGTACTCTCAAGCCCAAGGAGGACTGAAAAACTGCATTTGGAAAATGACTCCATGGTTCCTGGCTCCTGTAGGATGTCTAGCACGTTGGTATAGAAGCGTATCTGGAAGTAATATATTTCCGCCGAGCATTCCCGGGTTTGCAAGACAACTGCAGTGAAGGATCACTGGGACGAAGTGTAGACACGAAGCAATGAAATGGAAACGAAAAGATAATGTTGCTCCATGTTTTCTCCACACCATTATCTCTCTTTCACATATAACATGACAAGATAAGCTTCCTTCGCCTCACTTGCATAATGTTCTGTATATACACGAGAGGAGGACTGATGGTTCAGTATTGAAAGTCCCATCCAAGTAAAGGAAGTAATATTCCGAGCAACACTTGCTTTGGAGTGATGTTCCTCGATAGATTTCCCGCAACTGCAGAACAGTGTCTTACGTTTCCTTCATTACAGTGGTGGAAGAATATTTTAATTATGGGTGGTTCTTTGGTCTTTTGCAGGAACGCAGTCGCTCAAGGAGGCCTAGAATTTTGCATATTCCTACGCCCGCTTACAGTGGCGTTAAACCCACAGTTGACTGTTGGAGGAAGGACTGGAAAACTGGAGGCGAAAGCAGTGAGGTGAGTTGTACGGTGAACTGTATCGTGATTCAGATGTAAGGGAGAAACTTGCCTGGTATCGGCTAGAAGATCTGATTCCATCTGCTTCTGTTTCATGCCTATTTCTCTGAAACGGTTGAATCATACAAATCTCAATTATTGGTTGACTGTCACTGAAAAGTGTTGTCATGTTCTAGAAGGTACAGCACTTCTTAAGAGCCGCTGTGTGAAACCCCATTTTTCTGCTTTTCATTTCTATTTTGCTTAATTTCCTACTTCTATCTTTATATTTTGAAGCTACAACTTAGTATCGCTTTCACACCTTGCAAACTTGATTGTACGCAATTCAAGCACACTTGTGTTATCCACTGTTCATCAAAATTTTGGTTGATCTAAATATATGCACGTATATTCCCACATATGTGCTTGACTGTGGTACATCATACACGCCATTCACACTGTCACTCAAAGAATATCAGATAACCTTCATGAAGTCTTTCCTTGGGAACCTACACTAATTTCTGCAATTATCTTAATTATAAGTTTGTATCTTACTTACTTACTTACTCATGGAGCTGAGCCCTTCTTGAGGAGCCACCAATTCTGCAGCTACTCAACAATTTCCAAGCATTTTATGGAACCCGAAGGTTCATCACCGTGTTCACAAGAGCCCTCCACTGGTCCCTATCCTGAGCCAGATCTATCCAATCCATAACATCCCATCCTATCCCTCTAAGATCCATTCTAATATTGTCCACCCACCTATGCCTTCGTCTTACATGCGGTCTCTTTCCTTCTGGCTTTCCCACCAATATCCTATAAGCATTCCTCGTCTCCCCCATTCGTGCTTCATGACCTGCCCACCTAATCCTCCTTCACTTGATCATTCTAATTATACTTGGAGAAGAGTACAAGTTATGAAGCTCCTCATTATGCAGTTTTCTCCAACCTCCTGTCACTTCATCTCTCTTTAGTCCAAATATTCTCCTCAACACCCTGTTCTCAAACACCCTTAGTCTATGTTCTCCCTTAATGTCAGAGACCAGGTTTGACACCCATACAGCACCACAGGCTAAATTATAATTTTGTATATTCTAATTTTTATATTTTTGACAACAGACGAGAAGACAAAAGGTTCTGGACTGAATTGTAGCAAGCATTACCCGAGTTCAATCTCCTCTTAATTTCCTCCTGAATCAGGTTTCTATCTCTTATCGTTGATCCCAAATATCTGAAATGTGCAACATTTTCAAAACTTCTGTTTCCTATCTTTATGTCATCAATTTGCCCTGCATTTTGGTGACGAGACAGTAACATCTACTTAGTTTTCTCTGTGTTTACTTCTAGTCCAACTTCTTTACTTGCATCAATTAAAGATAGGTTTGTATCTATTGGAGCAAAACCCGTTGTGAGAGAACAACGAATCGCGTGTACTATGTTTCTTCCTGTGCATTTGGTGGCTTTTGAGAGAACAAGAAAATTAGATCTATATCTGTATTACGTGTATCTAGATTTGGAATTTAAATGTAATGTGACTTGTATGTTGACAACAAACGTAGTACAATTTTGTTAACTGAATTATATTTCCTTAACATGCCGGGAACAGTGGCAACTTAGTTCAGTTGCTATCCAGCCAGAGAAAAGACAAAGAAAACAAAGTAAAAGCATGTAGATCAGTTGGTTGCATCGTTCAGCGAAGGATGTTAAGCAATTGCGCGTTTGTTACGTATCAGCAACATTGACACACTGAAGTATATCTGTTTTTCGTTGTTTCGCCCACTAAAGGAGTTTGAATTAAATTCCTTGGCAATTTCATCTGAGAACCGAAATGGGTTATATTACAGATGTTTGTTGGAACTGTGGTGGGTGCCAAATATGGAAGTTCTATTCAAGAGATTACAGGTCCATTAAAGGACTTCATTTTACGTAGGTCAGTCAAAAAGTTCCCGGAATTATCCTGCAGACGGAGAACGAGCAATAACATAGCGCACACACTCTTGTGTTGGGGAGCTCAGCCTGTCTACTCGCAGGGGCAACAGGTCTGGACAGGTTTCAATGTGCAGTGTCGTTACCGTCGTTACTGTTCCGTTTGAATTAGACATGAGTGCTGGCCATTCGGCGCATTGTCGCAGTTCGAACAGCGTGCGAACATCAAGTTCTTGTTCAAATTGGGAAAATCTGCTTCAGAGACGTAATCGACACTGCAGCAAGTTTACGGTGATACTGCACTAAAGAAATCCGCAGTTTACGGCTGGTTTTCCCGGTTTAAGAATGGGCAGGAGACGTTAGAGGATGACCAGCGCAGGTAAGTAATATGCTATCTAAAAAATAAATGAAGGCCCGTGTCCTATATTAATGGCTGTTGTTACATTTTATTTATTATTATTCACAATATTACAGTTATACTATGTGATAAAAACCAATACGTGAATTTTTTTACTACAAGTATCGAGAGTATATGACCCTTTAATATATATATATATATATTAGCAATCGGAATTAAATACATTCTTTAAGCTAATTTGCTAATTTAAACACCGTCCTCGTATGCCTATAATAAATACACATGAAACGTAGTGACTTATCAGTAATCTCAACAAGCTCATAGGGCGACTAGTCAGATTATGAATGGTTCAATGAATGAGCTGGCAGCAAATGTAGGAGGGTGTTTGGAACAGAATATGTCATTTCTACTCCCTGTAATATGCGAGTCCATACATTCCGATCACCAAGCACATGTTGAACTATTTTCTGAAATCACATAACACATTGTAGCCTCCTGCCAACTCTATGAATGAGGCTACGTCATACCTTGTACAGGAAAACTTAAGGGAGAAAATGTCGTGAGTGAGTAGGTCTGAAAATCCAACTGATGTGTGAATAAATGAGGTACGTTAAATAGAATTCAGCAGGTTTCTAATGATGTCATGATGGTCTACATCACTGACGATGATGCTACCTTGTACATATGTTGATGCCACAGAATAAAGTCCCATGGATGGAACATCTCCTCATCTCCTTCGATCTGCTGTGTTTCCCCTTCCACCGTAATTGCCTGCACTCCCATTCATTGTCCGAACATTCTGTTCGGAGGAATGCTAGCGGAGATAACACTATGATGACTTTCACTAGCTACGAGGTCCTTTGGTTGACATAGGCCATAGGGGAATGGAGGGAAATATGACAGTGGGATAAAGGGGGAAGATTTGAGCGCTGTCAAAGAGGAAGCATTTAAAAACACATAATAAAGTCTTGGAACAAATAAGCATTTGGTCAGTAGTCATGACGGGTCCCGACACTAAGAATAAATCTGCTGGCGGGATTAGCAGCAGATTACTTCACCTCACTGCACTGCAGTCATCCCTACCATCCATGGAACTTCTTTCTGTAGTGCCAGTGTTGATGTTCTTACACTAACCCTCGTAACCTCATAGAATCTGAATTGTTTACAAGTGTTTTGTTTCGTGACTTGATAACATGTCGCATGCCTTGACATTGGACGAAAAGCAAAAATACCTTGATCTGGGGCTACTCACGTGGTACTGGGGTGGATTTTCTGGTGTACTCCAGTCTCTCCTGTCTGTCTGTATTGTTATCAACTGCTCGATATTCATAAATAAACCCATCTACGCTTTGTAGTCTTGATATTGACAGTGTCATTAAGTAATAAGTTTATAAAGGAAAAGCTTTGTTCCATGGAGTTGTAAGATATGTAGTTTATAACCTCAACGTATTAAACACGAATAAAGGAAAGATGCATGGACTTTGGAACTTCAGCTTGTCTTATAAAAACTTAATACTTCATAAAATAAATTTGTATAAGATTACTAAGTTCTGAGAAGACATTTGTATGTTGGTATGGTTGCATTGGTTTTGTGTGCTGCATAATACTGAACAAAATTAAACACTAATAACAATATATTTGTGTTAAAGATCTAAATTTTTAAAAAAGTTAAAATCAACTGCATATTTAGAAGTTTGTGCTTGCTTTCGAGCAGTAGTGTTACGAAAATTACTAAGAAACCTTTACCCCTGTGCATGAACAGGTCCTGGGATAGAGCTTGATGGATCTTTCACCTGCTGTGGAGTGCTCTGACAAGAGCTGCTTGTTGTAAACATACAGGACGAAATAGGTTCGTGCAGGGGACTATATCTTGATTTCCGGCAGGGCAGGAATTGTTCTCTCTGCTACCACAACAGCTAGCTGGTCCACCCAGCGTACTGTAACCAGTGGATGCCAAAGATGATTTCCTCAGCAGTAAAGTGCCTGGGATGACCACCCATCACTGTCTAATGCCGAGGATAAGAATGCGTTCATGTGTCTACATAGCTTGGTACTTAATTAACCCTTCAACAATGGAGGGCATTTAACTCCTACTCACTCTTTGGGATGGAGGGTATTTAAACATTTAAAACTGTAAATGCAACATTTCACTTAAAGTGTGATAATTTTGGAAAAACTGGAGTTTTGTTTTTTCTAATTTTCACACTTTGTTCAGAAATGTATATAGAGTCGGTGTATTGATCCACACTGCTTTAAAATTACTTTTTGGTGCAGTAAGCTTATAAAAATTGTAAAATATTATCTTAGAAATTCAGCTGGATATGTTAGTCATGAAAACATTCCACAGAGTTCCACGTCACACGTGTCACACCTGTAGAATTTTTGACGCACAACACGCCGTGTCTGTGGTTTTGATTTCTTTGCAGTTGGTGGAGTCTTGCTTATAAAATTTCTTTCCCTAAGACGGGGCAATGTTTAGTCTGACGAATGTTGACCTGGCACTTTGTGTTCTAGGGTATTAGCATATTTCTCAGAGAGTCCCTCAATTAACTGAATTCTGATTGACAATTGCTCTATTCTTTTCCGTGTGTTATTCCTACATATTATCATCGCATTCAGAAATATTCTTTTTGTCCCTTATGGTTTGCAAATTCTCCCAGTGGATGTTGTTACTTTTCTCGATTCTGTCATTTACCACAGAATCGAAAAAAGCCCAAACTAATTCTGCATCTGATACAAGTTTGTTATGATTCGGTTTGAAGTAAATATATTCTGCACACAACACAGCTGGCCACTTTGTTCCTTCATGATGCATATTTATAGAACCAAGGGGAATTACAGTAATATCATTCATATAGTGAACTGTTTATCACTTAACCAGCTCCGCTTGTTATACTTCAGATTGGACAAGTGAGAAACGTCCCTTCCAGCAGCACATCTACTGTTACATAACCGCGGGGAAGTGTTTATTGGCTTGAAAAATAACACGCAACAACTAGTAGAGCAAACGTATATGCAGTTGTAGATCATAAGTCAAAGTATTAAAAGGGAAAGAAGTCTCAATTCCCAACACCGTGTAGGGACTCGGATGCTGAAGGGTTAAAGAGACATCTTGAAACCAAACATCCGAAGTTTACAAATAAACCAAAAGATTTTTTGTTAGAGAGCTAACAGAAATTTGCTAAAACAACAAATGTGACTTCTAAGGCCCTTTTAGCCTCTTACCAGGTTTCTCATAGAATTACTAAATGCAAGAAACCACACACAATTTTCAGAAACACTGATTACACCAGCAGCGACTGACATAGTATCACAATGTTGGGTGACTCTTCTGCTCAACAATTGAAAAACGTCCCCTTCTCTAATGACACAGTTGTAGAAGAATTTCAGACATTTCTGACGATTTACGTCAGCATTTAATTGAGAAGTTGCATAACAAGTGCTTTGCACTTCAAGTGGACGAAGCGACTGATATTCATAATATTCATAAAGATGCTCTTTTGATTGCGTATGTTCGTTTTGTTGATGAGTGTAATATGCGAGAGGAATTGTTTTTCTGTGAGCCTACCTTGAGAACAGCAACAGCTCAAAGCCTTTTTGACATGATTAATGCTTTCTTTAATGAAAATGGGATATTATGGGTTAAGTGCACTGGCATGTGTACAGATGGAGCTCGTTCGATGTCTGGAGTCCGTGCTGGATTACAAGCAAAAATTAGAGCTGTTGCTCCCAAGCAGTATGGACTCACTGTATGATACATCGGGAGGCTCTGGCAGCTAAAGAAGTTAGCCCACCCCTTCATGAAGCGCTGCAGATGGTTGCAAAAACCGTCAATGTTATCAAGACAAATCCTCTGAAGTTCAGACTTTTTAAAATGCTGCGTGAGGAAATGGGTGCCGAACACACTATTCTGTTGTTTTTAGTGATGCTCCATGGCTTTCAAGAGGCAAAGTATTAAAGAGAATGTTTAAGCTGAGGCATGAGGTGTTCTGTTTTTAATGGAGAAAATCACTCACTGGCAGACAGTTTCAGCAACAAGGGTTTTTTTTATTGAAAATGGCTTACCTCACAGATATATTTGAGAAACTAAATAACCTCAACACTTCACTTCAAGGAAATGAGGCAACTGTACTTTCTTGGAATGACAAAGTGAAGGCATTCATGAGAAAATTAGAGCTCTGGAGAAACAGTATGGAAAGTGACACGCTAGACATGTTCCCTACTCTGATGTCAATGGTACAAGACACTGATAATCCAGTGCTTCCAATGGACATAAAAAGCTGCCTGCTTGATCATCTCATAATTTTGATAGTTCATTTCGAAAAATACTTAGGCAGTGATTTTGATAAATTTAATTGGATTAAAAATCCATTCGAAAATGCTCCTGGGCCATCATCTCTGAATGTAAATGAGCAAGAATAACTCATCGATCTCACTAGTGATACTTCATTAAAAAGTAAATTTAAGAAATTGTCTTTGTTGGAGTTCTGGATACGTATTGGCAAGGAATTCCCAATTTTGAGCCAAAAGGCATTGAAGATACTGTTTCCTTTTGCAACAACTTACTTATGCGAGACAGGCTTTTCTGCTTTGGCAGCTATAAAGTCAAAGTATTGATCAAGGCTAAATATTGCTAAAGCAGTTAGAGTGGCCATTTCTGATATTACACCACGTTTTGATAAACTTTGTTCTCAAAAGCAGACCCATCCATCACACTGAACTTTGACATTTAAATGTTTGATTTTCTTTGCAGAAAAAAATAAATTCTTGTTAAATATCGTTTCATTTCAATACATATTTTGGTTAATTGCAAGTGTTGAAACTAATTTCTATTATAGGCCTAATATTGTGATACTTTAATTTTGAGTAAAAATACTGCTAAACAGTATGTAGAAAAAATCAAAATAAACTGAATAAAACGTCATACATACCATGACTTCTATTTTGATAAAAGAAAACAGACCCGGGGCCTGAGAGTATTTTCTCTTGTCAGGGGGGCTCAGAGGTAAAAAGTTTGAGAACCACTGCCCTACCCGTTTCACTGAGAAAATTGGCTCGGTCGGCGTTATCAATATTTCTGACTTGCACTCAGGTGGTGCTCGGTTCGAATCTCGGCCAGGACACAATCACAAAAGATTTTTCGTGGTTTCTCTCAGATCCTCCACCCAAATTTTGGGATATTACTAGGCAACAAACGCTTCCTTCCATATCCTTTCCAATTCACCATTCGCTAAACATCTTACCTTTCAATGCTACATAATTTCAGCTACTGTTAAATTAACTACATACTGTGAAATATATGAGTGACTACAGACGGTGATGGGAGTGGCAGTTGGAATTACTAGACTCTTATATAACGTAACTATAAATTACTACTACAGTCTCACTGAGTTACACACTCAGCAACTCTGGGCTAACTCCACTCAATTCAATTCACTTAATTGACTGCAGCTCCAAACTTGTCCCGCGTATAAAACCTCGGCACGGATCGCACAGCAGAATATCGTTCCTGATTGTTGTAGCCCAACTTTTGCAGTGGGAACACGTTTGTTTGCGAAACCGTTTCTCAGTAACGGCTGTTTTATATTTGCTTATCTCGCGTTCGTTGCCCAGCAACGGGTCTACATGCCATACTGCTCCATCCTTACAGGCGTATCACCATTTATTCTTTTCCGAGAGCTGTACTTGCGACATTTGTGATTGGCCTTCCCTTTCTTCCCCGTGGTTCGTTTCTCACGGTAATTACTTTCCAACTGATCCCACGTCTCCCTCCTTAAGGCCGCTTGTCCCGAGCGGTTCCCTGGTAAGGTGTGCTGGGCCAGGTATACCACCATTATATTTTTAAGGTCGGTGCGGGCAAAAGTTCCAAGAGTTGTCAATGATCCTACATCTCCGGCTCTTAAGGGGCTAGTAGTCTCTTCTTTCGTTTCGGAGGAGGGCGACCTCATTCTGTGATCTACAGAAAGCATTTGACTGTGTCAACCACAAAATATTACTAGAAAAGTTAATATTTTATGGAATAGAAGGGAAATTTAAGTCACTTATAGAATCATATTTAGTGGATAGATACCAAAGAGTTGTAATAGGAAATAAATTCGACAGTAGAAGCTTTTCCGAATGGGAAGTAATCAAATGTGGTGTACCTCAGGGATCAATCCTTGGCCCACTATTTTTTCTGTTTTACATTAATGACTTACCTTCAATAAGCAATAGGAAAAATAAAACAGTACTTTTTGCAGATGACACAAGTATTATAATAACTGACATAAATAAATTAGAACTTGAAATTAATCTCAAACAAACTTTAAAAGATATTGACACATGGTTTAATGCTAATTTACTTGCTTTAAATTTTAAAAAATCTCAATATATTGAATTTCGTTCCAAGAATTGTTATAATATTACCCCAATGACCATAGATGATGAAATAAAATTACCAAAGGTGAAAGAAACTAAATTTCTAGGACTAATTATTGATGATACCATCACATGGAAACAGCATATTAACTATGTTATCAATAAAATTGCAAGGTCATGTTATGCGTTGAGAAACATAAAGCATTTTATCCCATTAGATACATTAAAGGTAATTTATTTTGCACACATTCACTCCATTTTAAGCTATGGCATAATTTTCTGGGGTAACGCTTCCTATGCCTGCAATGTCTTTAGACTACAAAAGAAGGCTATGAGAATTATTGCAAATTTTGGTCCAAGAGAATCATGTAGACATCTATTTGAGAAATTCGAAATACTGTCATTCTATTCCCAATTCATATACTCATTGATTTTATTCACGATTAATAATGATCATCTTTTTAATGCTATTACCATGATTCATGAACATAAAACCCGAACCCATAATAATCTATATTTGCCTTCTGTGAACCTGACAAAGTATAGTCAGAGTGCATATGTAGCGGGTATTAAAGCCTTCAACCATTTACCTCAAACTTTAAAAGAGTTGACTTTGGATGTACCAAATTTTAAGAGAGCACTGAAGAGATTTTTACTTCATCACTCCTTTTATTCCATGAAAGAATACTACCAACAGAAATGGGTATAATGTGTAATGTAAGAGAACACACAGATCGTGACGACAAATGAACTGATATAGAAATATGTCATAAACTACAAATTACGTAATTATCCTGTTTTATTTGTCTTGATGGGTATTACATCTTGTATGATAGTTTGAAGAACATGTTTGAACAAGGGTCTGTTAACCATTTTATTATTACTGTGAAGTTTTGCATATGTGATCATGAATTATATTTTGGTGAAATATACACGGTATGTGTATGACTATGCATTGTAGCATGTTGGCTTGCGTGCTTTTGATTTCTGTTATTGACTAAGTTGCACCTGAAGTTGTCAACTATTTTTATGCTTATTTTATATTATATGACTAATCTATTGTTTTTCATTGTTTTAATAAGTGAATTTTATATGATAATTGTCTCTTTTATATGCATTTTAATTTGACGCACTTGATTAATGGAATGAGTAATGAATGAACGTCTTAATGGAAATTTTATTTTAGTCCATGATAAATCTTGATAAATTTCTTGATCATTGTTTAATGTGTATTATAAGTTGTTACCTTATTTAATTGCAATATTACTGTATTATTGTATAGATACTATGTATTATAACTTGACTTGTTCCATATCCTATGGTGTCTCACCTGTACTGGATTTACGGAATGTAAATAAATTCAATTCAATTCAACAGTATACAGTCAGTCACTCCCCGTAACCTGATAGAAAACTCAACTGCTCGCTTCCCGATAATTTGTCCGAGGGCTTCATGACTGTAAATTTATAAAACTTATAATTACATTCTAATTAATAAAATATAAATTTGACCCCTTGTTAGGATAAAGCATACCCATTAATAACCTGGGGCACAACACAAGACAGGGAATTTCCAGAAATATATACCAGCTACTACGAACACTCATCAAAATATAATTATGACTGAATGGGTCTAAGAACCGCAGATCACAGTGGCCGCGCCATCTCAGGCATGAGCCGTCTTCGTCCGGTAGAACATTGGGGTCGTGGGTTCAAATCCAATTCGAGGCATGGACGTCTGTGTGCGTTTATTCTATGTTTGTGTTGTTCTGTGTGTAGGTAGCAGCCTTGCGATGCGCTAATCACTCGTCCAAAGAGTCCTACCCTCTGTGTATAGGATTAAAGAACTGAAAAAATGGCCAAGGTCCAAAAGACTGTACAGCCACAGGCAGAGAGGGAAAGAGTGGGTCTAAGAATTAACCAAATCATGTGTACATATAATATACAGGAGCATTCGGCGTAAAACAGAAAAAGCTATGTTATAAAAAAGGCCTCACCGAGGTAATCTAGAAAGTAGAAACACTTTCTCAGATGTCATTACAGTGAATGCGATGTTTTCTGTGCACACAAATTAGTCATCCAAATGAATCAAGCAGAAATTCCTTTCAGATTATTACAGATGACTCGATGTTTTGGGCACTATGAAGTTAGTATCCACCTCGTGAGCATTCTCTATCTGTCCCAGCACACCGACCTGACTTCGCCAACAAGACCTCCAGAACTGTTGCGCGTGCCGCTTGCTACATCATGTATTCCTAAGTCTTAATTTTAAATTAAGGAACACGAATGAGGGACATGACTTTCATTGAAGTCGTTCTGTATGCCACACTTTCCCTGATCGTATATACTGCGAATTGCGAGTCAGCGAGATTCTTATTACGACTGTCGTCTTCTGGGATTGTGGGGCCGTACTGTTTGGTACACAGGTGTCAGCGTTTCGAAGGAAACTCTTTCCTCCTTTTTTCAGGATAGAATAGTGATTGTGACATCGTGTAGTTTAGTTTCGGAGGAATTTCCAGTCTTCCATGTTTGTTGTAGAAGAGTGGGGTGCCTCACAGATATCTGGAAACGTTTCGGGTCCTCCTTCTTCAGGTCAGATCATGGGATGTTAGCCGTGTAATCTGTTAGAGGTCTGTATGGAGGAACCTGAAGCCTCCATTAACGTTTGAGAGGAAAGTTCTGTCTCCATCTTTAGGATTAGAATAAAACGGTGACGCCGTGTAATTTACGAAATTACTCGGCGCGAATCCCAGAAGACAATGATCTATGTAGAAAAAGTTGAAGTTGTCTGTGTCGCTATATCGACTGCGCTTCTGAGGCCCCCTCAGTATTGATTTAGGCCTCAGATTCCGTTTAAAAGTTCTCGCCCATCTCAATATAAAGGTCCATACTGAAACATCTTAAAGACAGAAAGCGTAATGATTTCTTCCGAGAGGTCGTTTGTGATATTGACATTACATTAAAAAAATTCAACGTCCAAATCTTAACATCCAATATTGAAGTAAAAAACAATCTGCTCCGAATTTGCAATTTTCGTGAGAATAGCGAAAGATGAAATTTTATTGTGGGGAAAAATAATTGTAAATACAAAATGGCCTAGGCAATGTCCATCCGGCCTAGGCGGTAGATGATAAACAGGTTTTGTTGGCAGATCCATCTGCTGCACAAAATTAGTACTACATGCACACCGGCCCTTTCAGTACTCTCTGAGGTCTGTGAGTGTCCTTGACGTCCCTGACGTCTCTGAGTTGGCTGTGATCGCTGTGATACCGAGGTCGCAAATTGTGCACGCAAGTACCCCAAATTCTTCCATCGTTGGTAGCGGATATTACGTTGTTAGTGGAAGTGTGTAAGTTGTGGGAATGATATAGGGAATCATTAAGATTATTCGATATAAATTCAGTTTCCTCATAGGTTGACAAATTATGGTATTAGTGATGTTATTTCGCTGTTGCAAGTTCTAGTTGGGTTTCTGCCAAACTTCGCATCTCCCGCTATGAGGGTGATGTTACTAGTAGAATGCACATTTTTACTGTTGTATGCCCTTTCTCGTATGTTACACATACCTATCCTACTTATAAAGGAAGTCGTGAGAGCTGACGGTGTGGTATGTATGCTAGGCATTCAGATACATTTTTGCGGCACAGCGATGTAAATTTGTAGAGTAGGCTGCTGTTTCTGGGATGTAACTCCGTGCAGTTTGGTAGCCAGTTACTTACGTTTTGGAAGCAAGAGGTTCACTCAAAACGGGTGACGTAGCTGCCTTCAAAACTGAGCAACAATCTGTTAGACTACACAACGTGTAATAGACACTGAGCTGCATTATCTCTGCCGCCCTCTGCTGTGAGAACAAAGAAGTCCACGTCACTGTGTTCACAATAATTAGTATGTTTCCTTACAGACGTGGGCAAATATTCAGAGCTAGGTACTGGTATACTTGTTAGAAATATGATGCTATATCACTAGGATTCTTGTAAATTAATTCATTTTACACCCACAAAGTATCATGTGTGATAAAGTTTCAATGTTATGAAATATTCTGCATTCTCTTGCAGCAGAAATTCCGCGAATTCTGCTACAGAGAGCTGAACAAACATTTCCTGTTGTGACAGAAAGGATGGTAAGTGTTTTGTGCTTGTGTGCACAGACAATTTTATTTTCATCAGTCAGTCCTCATAAGAAACTAAACTTTTTATGCCAAGCTTGTGTTAGTTTTTATAATTAATCTGGAGAGTTTATTTGGTTCTTCATATTATAACACTTTGCATTATTATGTGGGAGAAGGATCAATTCAAGGAGAGATGCGTACAAAGATTTTGACAGAAGGCCCGAGAGAATGAGACAATTCTGGAGATGGATTTTAAAGGTACAATTATGGGGGTTTTGGACTGAGTTTGTTTGTGTCAGGATGCAAAGTTATGATGGGCATGTGTGAATACAGTAATGAGTGCTTAGGTTTCATAAAGAGCAGATACGTATTGTCTGTACTTCCACAGGGACCACAGGTTTCTCAGGAAGGTCCCTGCATTATGAACTTAACACTTGCTAAGATTAAGAAGTCTGTAGAGAAGAAATCTGTGCAGAGCAACTGTTATGGGTTAGATGTAATGAGAAACAGCCACAGCAAGGAGAGCATATATTGTTTCATGTATGATGGTGTACAGCCATGACTGACAGGAGATGTGATCGCTTTACAGAATTGTACAAATTCAGAGACGGTTCTAGTGGGTCCATACGGTGAGACATACCCAGCAAGTCATGATGCAAGCCAGGCCATGAATATAAAAGCTGAGGAAGTCTCAGACTCACAAGAGGAAGAGGATCCTCTGCAAATAACAGTTCAGGAGATGAATGCTGAACCTGAGGTGAGCTGTATGTTTCTGTATGTCCACTGTCAGGCAGATATCACAGATAGACGGGAATGCCAGTTGTCTTTCTCATCTCCATCTGTCTTGCTGTCTGTGCACATGGGACAACTCCACTGTGCTGCTGACTCGCCTTTGAAGGCCTTTTTCTGAAGTGTCTCTAGACAGTTATAGTTTGTTGAATGTATGCTGCTTGTGATGTACCACTTCCATTTCCTTTTAAGCAGTTCTGATGTAGACGAAATTAAATTTTCTGTAAACTGAACTGTATTTGAGAGAAATTCTATTGCAGCAAAAATCCTTAGGGAGTCGCGGAACTGTTCGCAGTTAGTTACTGGTACAATTGTTAGAATCAAGTATTTAAGATACTAGGACTGTTGTAAGCTAATTATAGTGAACCCCACAAGATATTTTTCATGTGATAAAGAAGTTTCAAGGTTACAAAGATTCTGTATTCTCTTGCAACAAGAGTGGCAAGAATTGTAATGTACATACATACATACATACATACATCAGCGTTTCAGAGTATTCATAAGTGTGCATCTGGCACTGAATATAAAACTTGTCAAACAACAGTCACAAGACAATCACAGACAGTGGCGCTCGTAACTAAAATTAGTGGGGGTGCTGCTCCAGAAAATTTCTAGCCTTTGTTTTAAAATTGTATAAAAGGAAACAAACATGTATAAAAAGAAAATTTATTCACAAACTTGATAAAATCCTAAAAGAACAAAATCAAATATTTTAAAATCCTAAAAGAACAAAATCAAATATTTTTTACCTACTTTAACCTAAATTGTTATAGTTCAAGCTTAATCTATTCATTTAAAAATGAAATCCATTCTTCTTGTTTTAACACTTCGCGGATCGGACACGTAGGCCTAGGCGTTTGGGTTTTAAACATGGCAGACCGGTCGCCTAGATTTAGGCTTTTAGGTCACGTTATGTTGCAACACACTATTCCTCGCTTTGGTGGCCATGTGTCTGTAAAAGTACTGCTAACTGACCTTCAGAATGTGTGTTTTCCGAGTCAGCAACGGGACCACTCTCTATTCCCCTCTCACTCTAAAGAAAAGTCCCTTTGTTCAAGTTGAAGCTTTTATGTGTGAGGCAAGATATTCTAAGTGTCAACATGGGTCAGAGATGAAAGCAGTTGAAGGCCGCAAGAGCTCTCGGAGAAGAAGAAATCTGTGATTTGATCTCCGATGAGTTATCTGACTTGCCAACTGCTTCGTCTTCTGATAGCGAGGGCAGTGGCAGTGGCAGTGGCAGTGACAGTGACAGTGACAGGGGCCCCCAAAATATTGTGACCAGAAGAGAGAGTGAAAGTGACAG
Source organism: Cryptotermes secundus (assembly GCF_002891405.2). Lineage (NCBI taxonomy): Eukaryota > Metazoa > Arthropoda > Insecta > Blattodea > Kalotermitidae > Cryptotermes > Cryptotermes secundus. The sequence goes on along the minus strand of NW_019745115.1, from coordinate 30,243 downwards.
TGAGAGCTCCGATGAAAGTGCAAGTGCTAGCATTGCAGGGACAGCCACATGTGGTAAACTGGACAGAACACCCACTTTGGGAAAGTTTACTCGTGATCCAGGGGTGAGACAAATGCCATCGGACCCAACGCAAGTGTTTGAAGTAGCAGAACTGTTTTTTGGAGATAGGGATACTTGTGTTGTGAATATGATTTCCCCAATTTACAATTCAAGCATGGTTGATGTTCAAAGGAGACATGGACAGGTAAAGAAGCCTGTTTGTATTTCCAAGTATAATATGTTCGTGAAGGGAGTTGATAGAGCTGATCAGTACTTGGCCTATTATGCTCTTCCTCGGAAAACAGTAAAGTGGACAAAGAAAGTTGCCTTGTGGCTTATAAATTGTGACATTTTCAATTCATTTTTGGTTTTCAAAAATCTAAACCCTCATTCAAAATTGAAATTTCTGCTGAATGTGGCAAAAGCCTGGGCTACAGACCACATGGTGGCGGCAGACACAGTCTTAGTACGAACGGGGCCGTCTACTCCCACCCCACGCAGGCCTCATTTAGACCCCCCTGGGCAACTCTCGGGTGATATGCGGAAACATACCCTCGCGAAAATTGTGAAGAGTGAACATTTCAAGGGGAAGCAGCCTTCTAGGCAATGCCGTGTTTGCGCAATTCACAACAAAAGGAGTATGACTGTTTACATGTGCAAGTTCTGTGTAATGCCACTTCATAAAGTGGAATGTTTCCAGAAATATCACACTCTCAAGCACTTCTAGGAGGACTGGTAAGTCTTCTCGAAAAATTGTAGTTCATAAAATTAATTAGGAGATTTTATATTAATTTTAAAAGTGAACAGTGCACAAGTTAGGGTAGTAGGTTTAAATATGCCGGTCCCCAGGGTGATTTAAATATTTAAATTGCCAGTCCGCAAAGTGTTAATTTGCGCAAAATGATCAGTAATTTTCTCCTTGATCTCTGGATGACAACTGAGGAAATTTTTCCCCATTGAAAGCACTGCAAGCGCATTTAGTCTTTCCGAATTCATAGTGCTTCTTAGAAAAGTTTTTATTCTTTCAGTGTTGAAAAGCAGTTCCCATGACTTCATCAGAGGCAGAGGCCTCTGATGTAGTCATGGGAACTGTCAAGAGGATTTTTATCAGTTCTGTAATTTCACTAAAAACATCATCTAGATTATTTTCCAAGATAAATTTCAGCAGTTCAATTAATGTGCAATATTCATGAATATCAGACCTACAATAGAATACTTTTAGTTCAGTTTCAAGCTTTTCTTTGTCAATCATGGGATGTGCTTCAGTGGTCGTTACTATCTCTTCTGTGGGATATTCGTTCTTAAAACTAGTGAAGCATTTCTTGTTGAACAGTTTAGCAGCTACTAAGTGTTTAGTGGAAGAATATCTGTCCATTATATCAACACATATACAGTCACACACTTCCTTGGCTTCTGCCACGAGTGTCTTTGAAGGATTCTCACAGTACTCGGAGTTTCTCAATTCTAAAATAGCAGTTTTGAAATTTGTTATATATTCATTAACTTTAAACACACTAATTTAATTGGTTGTAAATTATTTCAACATGAGGCATAATCTGATGAAAAAGCTCTAACCAAAACTTGAAATTATCATCATTCAGGTATTTTAAAATTCCTGTTGCTTCTGCAGTGGTTTGATCTGCATTTGATGTTGACTGAATTTCAGGAAGGCAGTTTATTAAAGGTTGCAAATTTTCATGAACTCTGTTTATGGTCCGTAAATTGAAGTTTCACCTTGTAGAAGATGGACGTGGAATGCTGACTTCCATATGCTTCTTGAGAATGGACACACGTTGCGGCGATCTTGAGAAGAATGTTGGAATAGCCAGAATGTTAGAGAAAATATTCTTGCGTTTCGTGTAATACTTGCTGCATTTCTCATTATTAAATTAAGTTGATGTGCATAACAGTGAATGAAATGTGCATTACTATAAACTGCTTTTATTTTTGCTTGAACTCCTGCTATTTTGCCTTTCATGACATTTGCACCATCAAATGTCTGAGCTATCAGTTTTTGTCCATTTCCTTGAAGGATTATGCCCAATTGTTTTAAAATACATTTTGATATGCCATCTGCAGTTTGATTTTCTGGAATAAAGGATCCCCAGAAATGCTCAATTATTTCTCCATTCAATACGTACCGTAGAACAAGGACCATTTGAGTGTGTTCCGAAACATCTGTTGTGTCATCAGCCATGACAGCTACAAAGGAAGCTTTCTTAATTTCCGTCCTTATCTCCTCATGGTATATTTGTAGCAGGCAGTCAAGTATCTCATTCTGAATGGTCTTAGAAACACCTGTGAAGACTGCACTGGTTTCTAAGTGATGCTTCAAATATTATATTTACAGTATTATATTTAAGCATCCTGTTGCACTCTACACGATAAATGATACAAACTCCGTCCCAAGTGCAAACAATATATATTATATGTCCTTGATCTTGTTCTTTCTACACTACATGTTTCGGCCTCTATCGGCCATCATCAGGTGTTTATTCTTAACGTTGTTGCCACACTGAACCAAGTCTAAAATTTAACATTTAAAAACACAATGTCACATTCTTCGTATTATCAACGTCTACATCGTTGATATATGTCTGGTATGTAGATTATGTTGCACACGTCAAATTTGTTATTCTTGTAGTAGCACTCTAAAAATCTTTAGTTATGATGTTTTAAAACCTTTTAAAATTTTTCACTAAATTTTAAATTTAAAATTTAAAATTCTTAGGGTTACTCGCCCTCTGTCTAAGTGCTGGAGCGGCTAGTTCTTGTTTTCACACTGTACAGGTGTTATTTAATGTAGTCTTCTTGTGTGGGTGCCGCTGCTTGTCTGTACTACGTGTGCTTATGATGCTTCAAATCTGAATCTAATTTAGATGCAAAATTTACTAATCCTCTAAATACCCCTAGATTTATTGAATCGTCTTTTTCATCATATCCACGTAAGGGAGTTCCAAAGTTTCCACAAAAGAATATGCAGTCTATTATTTCGGACAAAATGTCATGGTTCTTTTTAACCTTTATATTATGCTCATAGATTGAAAGTCTGTATGCCTCACTAAGTTTCTCCTTAATACTTGCGGTTCCTAAAAGTGACAGTAAAACTACATTATCGACATGCTTCTTTGACTTCTTATGCTTTTCAGTTTTTTCTTTCATTTTGTTTATATTTCTAAAACCATCTTTTGTCCACGTTACATCACCCCCAAACAGCAAACACTGGAAGCAAAACAGTGCGTTTTTTACTTCACAGCCGCAAAGCCAACTTTTCCATTTGTACTATTCAGAATTAAAGCTACAAATATATTTCTTGTTCTTGCTTATGCCTGGCTGAGATATTAGAATATCAGTTGTTAAACGACCTCTTTTCTTAACTGCAACTTTCTCATGGAGAGACGCTTGTGAAAACTTAAGCTGATGAAGTTCACTTACAGTCACAGAACTTATTTCTTGGGGATGCGAGGCCATGGTTAATGTTTTCTCTTGAATAAAAGAACCGGAAAAAAATGATTCGAATAGAATGTCTGGAAGCAGGATAATAATCTAATTCTACAATTAACTCACATTCAAGAATATGGTACACGGTTTTTAAGCCCAACACACGCGGAATAAAAAAACTACCTTCCACCAGCACGCCAGGGTCAGCACTGCGGGAACAACAGTGCTCTCTCTCCCTTGCAGCTTCCTGTGCGCGCATGCGCACAACAGACAACAGTCAACAAACACCTCACCACTGGAACTGTGAAGCGCACAGTTCCATACAAAGATTTGGCTACTAACATTAAGCTTAAGGATTATATATTGTATTGTACAAGTATAAAGAAAGAATTAAAGAAAAAAGGACTCATTATATAAATGTTATTGATAATATCAAGTAGAAATTGTGGGTGCTGCAGTTCCACAGTGCCCCTGATCACAGATAAAATCGCAAAGACATCAATTCGACCATAGTTAAATTCTAAACTGAATACCTCAAATAAATAGATACAATGTTACACATACAATTATACCAACAAGATAATTAGCAATACATAATGATTCTCCTTCCTACTCATATACACATATCATCATCATCATCAGTAATCTGTCAGGCGACAGGTCCACAGTCTCTTCCAAAACAGTTTCTCCACTTAATGCGATCTTCTGTTTTTGGAAAGAGACTATCCAGGAAAAGTGATAATGTGGTAGTTTTTCCATTTGCTTTCCACATCGCAGTACAACAGCCGTTCAAACCACTCTGGTCACGCCTGTTGCTATACGAACTTGAACCATCTCGAGCATCATTTGCTCTGTGCTTCAAGTCGCTGCTGATGACGCTGCTTCCGACATCAGTTTTTGGTGTCTCTCTTCGTCTGATGCCTACCCTTTGACCTGTCCAGCAAGGGAGGCCCTGCCAGTAGCTATGCTACCGCTGGTATAGCTCTCAGGGTCCTTGGCATACTCAAACCCCCTCACCACGATAAGGTGGAGACACCAAGGAGGGACATATGCATGCAATGAAAAACTATAGTTGTCATATATTTAGATATAAATTTGCACAGTAATATAATGAAATATACATAAATAAACATATTTCTGACTAAATCCTTACAGTAAAGCAAAAATTCATCAACTGAATAAAACGAATTATTGATTAATATTTCTTTTAGTTTTCCTAGGAAAAGTTTCCTGTCTTGTTCCAAATCTCTTACATAGAGAAGCAAACTGTTGAAAATTTTAACACACACATATAAGACTCCTTTTTGCCTTCTAAATGTGACTGTACTACATGTAGATTCCCTCTGTGTCTTGTGGTCTTATTATGGATTGCATAATTAAGAATAAAATACTCAACATTACTTATCATAAAAATCATCAAAGATAATATATATTGGGAGACCAATGTTAATCTGTTTAGTTTTTTAATACAGGCCTGCATGTGTATCTTTGTTTCAATCCCATCATCACCCTAACAGTTCTCTTCTGTAAGATAAAAATCTTCTTAGCATCTGGTGAATTACCCCAGAAAACTATCCCATACCTCATGACTGAATCAAAATATGTGTGATATATCATCCTAAGTGTTTCGATATTAGTGCCCAACTTCATATTTCTTAATGCAAAGCAGTCCTTGCCCAATCTGGGTAACATTAATTTAATGTGTGTTTTCCAGTTGAAAAACCGTATAGAGCTGAAAAAAAGTTTCCTGATGTAAGCGAAAGGACTTTATTGAGTGTTTTGAGCTTGTTTGCACAGACAAGAGTTTTATTGCTGTATTTCAGTTCTCTTGGCCAAAGAAACTAAATATTTTGTGACCTGCTTCTGTTTGTTTGCATAATCCATGTGGGGAGTTTCTTACACGTGGGTGATAACAGTTTGGGATATTATGTAGGAGAGCAACGAGTTTATGGAGAGTGTTGTGGATAAGTCATGTAGTGCACATGCAATGGTGAGAAATGCATACAAAGTTTTGGAGGGAAAACCTGAAAGAAGCAGACCACTTGGGAGACCTAAGTACAGATGGAGAGATGCTATTAACATTGATTTTAAAGAAATAGTTTGGAAGGGTTTGTACTGGATCTGTTTGCCTTAGGATACAGAGCCATGATGAGCATGTGTGATCACAGTAATGAGCCCTTAGGTACCATAACTAACTCCATGGAGTTGAGTGAGTCCTTGAGTAGCCACCAGTTGCTTGGCCACTGAAGAATTTTCCAGCATTGTATAGAACCTGGAAGTTTTTTGTCATGTTCACAAGAACCTGTCACAGGTCCCTATCCTGAGCCATTTGAATCCAGTCCACACCACCCCATCCTACGTCTCTTAAAGATCCATTTAAATATTATCTTCCCGCATGTGCCTAGGTCTTCCTGTTGGTTTCTTTCATTCTGGCCTTCTCGTCATATCCTATATACATTCCTCTTTTCCCCCTTGCCTGCTATATGAGCTGCCCATCTCATCCTCCTTGTCTTGATCATATAATTATGCTCGATAACGAAGGTTTCAAGTTGTGGAGCTCTTCATTATGATGTTTTAGGCACCAAAAACGCAGTTATTTTCTGCACTGCTGCAGTGACCGATAGTTCCTTGGGAAGGTCACTGAGCTATGAACTGAGTACTTTCTAGTGCTCTTGATAGCTGTAGAGAAGAGCATCTGTACAAAACAGCTGTTATGAGTTAAATGTGATGAGAAACAGCCATAGCAAGGAGAGCATAATCTGTTTAATGTGTGGTGTTGTGCATCCATGTTTGAGAAGGATGCAATGGTTTTTACAGAACTGTACAAATTTGGAGAATGCTTTAGTGAATCCATATGGTGAGACATTCCCATCACCTTATGATGCAGATCACGCCATGAATGTAAAAGCTGAGGCAGTCTCAGATGCAGAAGAGGAAGAGGATCCTCTCCAAATAACATTTCCAGAAATAAAGGCTGAACCTGAGGTGAGATGTATGTGTACTGTGTATGACACAATTGTGCAAAAATGCCGCTTGTCTTCTTTGTGAATATGAAACAGAGCCCGCTGTGCTGTTGACTAGATTGTGGAAGTCCCCCCCCCCCGATGTAGTATGTTGAATGTTGTATGTGATGTAGCACTCCCATTTTCATTAAACAGATCTAATATTTTTGATGAAAATAGATCTCGTGTGAACTTAATGCTTGCAGTAAATTCCATAGCAGGAACAATCCTTCACATTTTCCTTGTCTGTCCAATCCACTAAGCAGTGCTTTGGTACTACATCATAGGGTTCCCAGGATCTATAAATGCTGAAGTTTATCTTTTATTTTCTGTCTCCCTTGCAGTCTTTATCTGTATAATAACATAGATGTGTCATTGTGTTGAGGATTTGTTAGAGGATAACTAATGATTCTCCAAAGATTTGTGACTGTGTGACATTATAGACACGTGTTGTCTGTTGCCCTTTTGTTTGAAGTAAATTTAATATACCTGACACTGTTGGAGTTGCCTCTCTACCTGCTGTCAGGTGTTTGGTTGTCATGACAGATATTTTTGCTGTTTTCTGTTAGACAGAAACGTGACTAAACATTAGATACAGAGAATGTGTAAGAAGTGTAGAAAGCAATAGTGAAGAATTGGCATTGGCAACACATCCTAAAATTAGACAAAATGGTGGTGAAGTGGAATCTACAATGGATGTAATTAAACACACAAATAAAGCTAGTATTGAACATCAAAGAAAATTTCTACATCTCCATATAGACGGAGGTTCTTACTTTTCTCGGCCGGTTCACAATGACGGATGCACCACTGGCCGCAGGGTGCATACAGATTTTGCCAATGAATCAGTATGCCTGTGGCCAGTAAAGTTTCGAATGAAGTATACAATTCACAGGTCAAAGAAGTTGCTGAAAATGCGGTCCCCTCACATGTAGACATTTCTTGCACCAGCAGAAGGGGTTCTGATTAACTGTTAAAGCTGTTGTGCCAGAATTTTTACTATTTCCCTATGAATATTTCTTTTAGTTATGGGGTTTACTTTGCCTTGCAAAGAACCACAGAAGAAATATCTAAGAATTAAAAGTCGGGTGAATTTTCCTGCCAGATACCAGTGCTGATATTTCTGTCCCCAAAGATACCAGACAAAGCCTACATAGACGTACGTACAGTGGGCAGTAACTGAGTCTTGCTGAAACCAGCCATAGAGTCTTTCTTCTTTTGTAAGTCTCAAGAGAATTGTCTGAGAATGTCCTGTACATATCTTTCACAATTAATTGTTCCTTTAAAAAACGCGGTAGAGCAACCCTTGTTGCCCTCAGAGCACGCCAAAGTCCAACTTCACTGGATGGCGCCATACTTCATGGGTTAGATGTGGATTAGGTGGATTCCAGTAGCAGTAATTTTTTGTATTTATGTATCCCTGCAAGTGAACCCGTGCTTCATCAGAGAAGAATATCAATTCTGGATCCATCTCATCTTCAATGATACACTGTAGATACCAACTGCAAAAATGAATTTAGAATGTTGTTTATTAGTCCTGATAGCATTTATATATATATTTACAAAGCACATTTTGGAAGCTGGATATACATTTGGCACAGTGGACCAGACCATGAAACTATTATATTGTTGTATGGAGGTCTAGGATAGATGTATTGTAACATACAGTAAAACTAAACGGATTGTCCAGAAAAAATTTCCGCCGAAGCCAGGTTTCCATTTAATCAAGGTATACTATAATAACTAAACCAAGACATAAACATATTTGAGACAAAACAAAACAACATGCTCATTAATGTATTCACACTATAATCATTGAACACATGCAAACATTACCCTGAACAGGAAAAAAATGTGGTACTCACTTTTTATAATTTTACCAGAACTCCAACAGAGTTTTTTGCATGCAGTTTACTCTCTTGGCTGCCTGACTTTCCACAAACACTTTAGCTTGAGAAATTAGAGTAAGCATGTCTGAATCATTCCATTGCACGGCAAACTCCTGCAGTACCTTTAAACTGCTGGCAGCATCCTGATAAGTCTTCACTCTACACTTTTCTTCTTCTATCACAATGTCATTTTCCTCTTCCTCTTCCTCCTCCTCCTCCTCTCTTCCTTTTCGATTTTCTCTAAAATTCTCAACTAATACATCAATATCCATTGTGTCTGGTTCTGTTTGCACATCTTTGTCTATGTTGATGTAGCCCTCAGCATTGCAGTTACTGAAAGCAGCTTCATTCATGCAATGTTGTAAGTCCTTCTGGTCATTCTCATTTTCTACACTAGCAGTAACTTCTACCGTAGAAAATCCTGCTTTTTTGAAACACTTCGTCACAGTTTCTGGTAACAACTTATTTACTGCTTGACTTATTCAAATAACCGCATCTAGAACCGAGACAGTTCTTGCAAGTTCAGAGGCAGATGATGTAGAATCTATATTGATGAGCAAAGATTGCATTAATAATTTACGATAGTGGACCCTAACATTCTGAATGATGCCCTGATCCATTGGTTGAGAAACACTAGTGGTGTTTGGAGGGTAGCATGTTGCGTTATCCAAGAACAACAAAACATGCCAGTTTTGCATTTTCATTCTACCATTGAAGGCCGTTAACCATTCCTCCATGATCTGTGACATCCATGCCTTTTTGTTGGATCTCCACTCAACGGGAAGTTTCTGTATGTCCATGTTTCGGAAGAATCATGGCTTTGCTGCCTTGCCAATCACTAAGGTTTTCTCCATTTCACCTGACATAAAACCACATAGAAAAACAGTCAATCTTTCTTTGCACAGTTTTCCTCCCAAACTTTTTCACCTTTCAGACATAGCGATTTATTCGGAAGCGCGTGGAAGAACAGTCCAGTCTCATCACCATTTGCTGTTTTCAGGTTCCTATCCCTCGATTATGGATGGCAATTTAACTTCCCATTCCTCAATGGTCTCACTATTTACATCACTTGATTCACCACAAAGTTCATTAAAAACTATCCGATGTCTTTTGCAAAAACTCTCCAACCATCCATTAGATGCTTTGAATTCGGTCTTCCCCAGTTTTCAGCGACTTTTTTAGCATATTCCTGTACCATACAACCCAACAACCGGTGATTTTTTGCTCTCACACTGACAAACCACTCCCACACTATTTCATTAACGTCTTCGTTTGCAGTTTTCTTAAGTTCTCTTTTTATTTTTCCATTAGCACAAGTTTCCCAATGCTTCAAAATTTCCGTTTTCTTCTTTAGAATCTCATACACTTGAGTTTTACCAACGTTAAACACCTTCATGATCTGCTTAACAGACAGTTTATCTTGCTCACTCACATGAAACACCTTTAATCTTTTGTTAAGATCAAGCAGATCTCTTTTCTTTGTATTCATGATGACAACTGCTAGACTAAATTAAAACTGTAGGCCTAGAGCCCTTACTGAATACAATTTCCAGAAGAGGAAAACAATTGTGCTGAATCTCAGTGCAGGTAGTGGAGTACCGTTAGAAGCTTATTTTAAAGAGTTAAGGAAAACAAAATTCTGTAGAATGTATAGGATGCCTAAAATAATTCTAAACGATGCATTCCGGAAGACTGGAAATTTCCGTTGTAACCGATCTGCCTACCCCAGCTCGATTTAATTTGGTAGAATGTTTGGATCCGGGTGAATCAACCTGTTCGTTTAGGTTTACTTATAACCTACAGTAAAAGGACGAAAGTTACGTAGGCTATTTCTTCCCCTCAAGCAGGAGTTTTAGCCCAAACTCTCCAATGAAAAAGACAATAAAAAAATGACTGGTCATGGCAGATGCAGAAGGAAAGAGGAGGATCCCCGCAGTTTGGTTCTTTAGAAGGTCACACGAAATTTTACTTGTCTGAATCCTTGGAGAACACAATAAGTGACAGTTTTGAACCCATAACTCAAAAGATGGGTGGTCTCCCAACCCCAAGCCAAGCGTAACATTTGTCAAGCTTCTGACAGATTTTACGTTAAGTTTTAGCACCTAAATTCCCTGTAATCCCTAAACGGATTGGGGGAATACTTAATTAGTGTACTCCCATTTTTTGAAAATGACCAATCCTCATAATTTCTGGAGTTGACTTGTGGTCGGAGCCGACTCCAAGAGTTGCGAGGAGAAGGCATTCAAGGAGTCCTACTCCAGATCGAAAACTATTCGGACGCAAATTCTGCAAGGGGAGTCTTATTCAAAATCCCAAACCATTAGGACGCAAATTCTAAAGGCATCATACTCCAGATCGAAAATGATCCGAATGTAAATTCTAAAAGAGAAATCTTTGGAAGGAGTCTGATTCAAGATCGCAAACCCAGCGGACACAAGTTGAATGTAGTGCCTTAGTGGGGTCCACTATGGACAAGAGTTTAATAAAGTGTCTGGTGCAACAAAATGTGTGTGTGTAGTAACAGGAGTTCCCACTTCCCTTCCTGAGCGAGACCCTGCCAAACGGCCCGAGGACAGAAACTTAGCTCTACCAGCAGGACTAGCTACCCATGACAATTACCCCCTATCAATCTTTCGCACCTTCATAAATCTGCAAACTGATGGTAGCAGTTTACTGGCGCCCAAACCAAACCCATCCCCATAAAGATCAGAGGTGTGAAAGTCGGATAAGTGAAGCAGGGTAAAGCCAGCTGTAGCCGCCGTCGCCCGTAGCAGTCCAGCAGCCAGCGGCCGAAGACCAACGTAGATCAACTATGGGGCAGTTAGGACATGGCGCTTCCATCCAGGGGCACCAAACAGTAAGGACTGTAATACCGTATAAAGCCTTATTTTGATTTCCATTGTCTACGTTAGACAGTTTTCGTTTAATCCAGTTTATTTAACATCTTTTTCAGCCCCAAAGTCAAGGGACCTGAAAATATTTCCGTTTAAGACGGATTTCCCTTTAATAAAGGGTCTGTTTAAGGCAGGTTTTACTGTATAATGATATTAAATTACCTGTAGGAATGGGTACAAATACCAAGGTATTGCATATGAATTGGGTTGTTTTAACAGAATGTAGTGTGACATGTTGACCCCTACCTCCCCAGCGGTAACGTAACGCTCGCGTAATAGGCGAGTTCCCGCCCCGCCACTCCGCTCCGCGGTGACGT
>NW_019745115.1:15836-18645 GCF_002891405.2 Cryptotermes secundus | reverse complement strand
CGCTAGGCAACGCGAATCAACAGCGGCGACGTTACGATAGTAACAGCGGTGACCTCCGCTAGCATTACATAGCAACACAGCGCCAGGCAAAAAGGGTGCCTATTACGCGGCCGTTTTCCGTATGGTCCGATCGAGGCTACATGAGGCGCAGCAAAGGCTATTCACAGTCAGTTGTACTGAGTTGTACTGTAACAGTCGCCGAGTCAAGACGTAAAGTCAGCCAGTCAGTTGTATTGTGGCATTTGGAGTGTACTAATTGTGATACTGCAGATAGCAGTAATCGTAAATCTGTAATTTGGGTGATTGTATGAGCGAATGTGAAATAAAATTCGCTACATCGAATACATCGTGAACTTATTTGTCGCGATATACCCCGCGATACGCGACAGTATGTATGAGCTGTTGTAAACTGTATTCTTCCCCAAAAGTGTTTGTCAGCCGGCCGGATATCAATTGAACTTGTGACCCAAGACACTACGTCACATTTGGAGTGAGGGCCGAACAGCGCTGGGAATAAATAGTACAGCAGACGGGAGTGAAGTCCAAGTGACCATCTCTGTAAACATAATTGGGCATAATCCGGGAGTGAGTCCTTAAGTGTAGTATAAAACCCCACGGACTGACGCCCCAAGCGCTTTTTAGATCAGGCAACTAGTTGAGACTACTTGTATTTCAGTTTTAAGAGTCGGTACTGCCCTTTAGTGTAGGCAGATAACCACTTCTATGTTTCCATCAGATTCTTGTAATTCATTAATAGTAATAAAACTTTAGTTATATTACAACTGCTGAGAGGTATACCCCATTCTGCCTCCCAAGGGATCCACTCGCCCAAGGCCAACCTTTTCCCTCAACTGCGGGATACGACAATATATAAAGGAAGGACCCAAACTCAACGCATTAGAAAGATGTTATATACAGGGTGTCCCAGGAGGAATGTGCCAGACTTTGGGAGGGTGTTCCTTATGTTAAAGTATGCCGATATAACCCAACACACCTATGTCCAAAGTTGAACAGTTATGGAGATAATGGCCAGAGAAGTCTGAAACTTTGACCGGTGTTACCCACTTGTTGATTACCAAATACATATTAAAACTGGCAGGAATATGTGGTTTCTGTAATGTTAATAATATACGTAACATCAGACTACTTGTGAGTAACATGATGCCATTAAATTGAACTACAAAAAAACTTGCACTCCATGTCATTGTAGTCGTTAGGGTTCCAAGCACTATACATGACACATGAATGGCAAACACTGACATAACATGGCTGACTGTGCATTCTGGTCTGTGAGTGTAAGTGGCTAGTCTGAGCCGTCATCACCACACTCAAGGACAAACATCGATAAGATTTGTCAGCTGACAGGTACAGTGCCTGGACCCGCCAGAAGACCACCCCTTTTCTCAGGCCATCATCTCCATAACCGTTCAATTTTGTACATAGGTGTTTTGGGTTATATCGGTGTACTTTAACATAAGGAACACCCTCCCAAAATCTGGCACATTCCTCCTGGGACCCCCTGTATATATGAGACATAATGAAGAAAGGTCTACGGATGAATGATACATTTACAGAAATACATAATCCCATATTCAACATTCTAGTAAAAACACACACCAAATAACCCCACCGCTTCCACATCTTTTCAACCACTCACAGTATCCTCCCACCTACCTCATACCACTCGACTCTACACAAACATACCCACATATACAGATACCCCCCCAAGCAAGTAGTCTAGACCGAACCGCTACAACAGAGTGACACCATTAACCCAGTGAGCAGCCCGTACACATATGACCATAAGAAAATCAAATATATGTAAGTAAATATACATAATAAGATAACAATGAATTTAAAAACAACACACTCACAAGCTTCTTATAATAATTAAAAAACTGTTACAGATCACTCTGAATAAACAACCTGTTGGGTGACATACAGAATGACGAGCGTAAGTTCCACAAGATGATATAGTAAGGTGAAGACCATATGACCTAATTCATGTGAGAAGATCCCAATACACAGGCGCCCCACACTATTCACCTCTGCCACCAGAAAATCACGTCAACATATAGCAGTCACAAAGTTTTAAAGAGATATCACAAAATATTTCATTTCCCTTTTAGTACAATTTTAATTTTTATATTTTAATCTTTAGTCTATAATTTTTAAGTTCTGTTGTCTGAGTATTTTAAAATTTTAACTGAAAGATTCAATTTATGTATTTAAAAACACTCAAGTGCATAATAAAGATCCTTGTTGAAGAACTGGTTGTAAATTGTTAAATGCAATTCACCAATTGAGTCTGGTATCATTGTATGCCTGATGATGACCCATTGTAAGTGTCAAAATATGTAGGATCAATAAAACCAAATGTTGATATGATAGTGTCTACTTGCTTTAAATATAGAATATTGTTGTGCAGACTGCATACTTCTGTATACATTTTACGTACATATGTAGCTGTTGCAAGGCGTTCACAGTCCGGCTTCTACACAGTGTGGTGTGCCCAATACCATTTTACACGGGTAGAAGTAGTGACCATTTTCTGGCAAAAACCAAACGTTACACTGTCAAGAAATCTTGTGTGGCAACCTAGGAAATGACTCATATGGATTTGCTCATGGTATCATGGTGGACATGTCTGTTGAACTGACACTATGCAGTTCTTATTTTTGAGGCCTTTTATACACACACACACACACACACACATTTATACATACATATATATATATACAGGGTGTCCCAGGAGGAATGGACCAAACTTCGGGAGGGTGTTCCTTATGTTAAAGTATGCCGATACAAC
>NW_019745115.1:2181-15151 GCF_002891405.2 Cryptotermes secundus | reverse complement strand
CACACTTTTCTCGGGCCATTATCTCCGTAACCGTTCAACTTTGGACATAGGTGTTTTGGGTTGTATCGGCATACTTTAACATAAGGAACACCCTCCCAAAGTTTGGTCCATTCCTCCTGGGACACCCTGTATATATATATATATATATATATTTTGTCACGTGTAGCGGGTTTTTGCCACGCCATATGCAGCCTTAGTATCCTTTTTTAGTTCAGCCTTTATTGTTATTTCATTTTAGGAGCCTGTCCTCTATTAATTAGATGCCTGCCCAGCCTTACAAATGCATAATTTTATTTAATTTGGAATTTCTTTAACAGTGGCAGTGCAGCTTAACTTCTGTTGACTCAGAAACCTCCATACATGCTGATGGACTCAGGCACACACCACACGGGGGGGGGTGCTCTTTCTGTCCCTCCCTCCCGCCCCTCTCTGTCACCACTCAAGCCTACTGATTTAACGTCTCACTGTACTGGAGCTTCAAACTTATTTCTCTTCCTATTAGGATTTTTCATGTTATTTACTCTCATTTTCCAGGGAAATTTGAATGAACTTCAACCCATACATGGTGAGGATCAACAGTATTCCTGTGATGAGTGTGGTGAATCATTCAGTCAGCAGGTAATTCTGAGAGCACATCGATGCATGCATAGTGGAGAGCAGCTGTTTTGGTGTGATGTGTGTAACAAGTCATTCAGTCGGCGGAGTACTCTAAAGAGACATCAGCACATACATAGTGGGGAGAAGCCATTTTGCTGTGATGTATGTAAAAAGTCATTCAGTGAGCGGAGCCATCTGAAGTCACATCAACACATACATAGTGGTGAGAAGCCGTTTTGTTGTGATGTATGTAAAAATTCATTCAGTCAGCAGAAATATCTGACGATACATCAGCGCATACATAGTGGGGAGAAGCCATATTGTTGTGATGTATGTAAAAAGTCATTCAGTCAGCAGATTCATCTGAAGATACATCTTCACATACATAGTGGGGAGAAGCCGTTTTGTTGTGGTGTGTGTAAAAGGACATTCCGTCTGCGGAGCCATCTGAAAACACATTTGCTCATACATAGTGGAGAGAAGTCTTTTTGCTGTGATGTATGTAATAAGTCATTCAGTCAGCAAGGCCATCTGAAAACACATCTGCTCATACATAGTGGGGAGCAGGCATTTTGCTGTGATGTATGTAATAAGTCATTCAGTCGGCGGAGCAATCTGAAGAGACATCAGCACATACATAGTTGAAAGAAGCGATTTTGTTGTGATGTATGTGAAAAGTCATTCAGTTGTGGGATGTCGTATGAAGAGACAACCACTAGTTGAACGGTCCTATATTGGTGACCCCGACTGAACATGGAAACTGCAGGCAGTTCATCAGCAGAAGTGCCCAGAATGGCCGTGCGGCTCCCGCCGTTCTGGCCTGAGAGACCAGCCCTGTGGTTCGCCCAGGCCGAGGCGCAATTCACCTTGGTCAGCATTAACAGCGAGCGGATCAAGTTCTGCCAAGTCGTCTCACAGCTGGACCACCAGGCAATGAAGCTCGCTTTGTCACACTAGCTTGAATGTGGGCAGTTCCCACATCACCCTGCCGCGGAGATTGTTGCTCAGCTGTTGAAGCGATCAGGAAAATGTACATGACATCTGGTATGTGTAGTTCGTTGTACAGGCTGTGGTGGTACGGCATGCGGAACCGCGGTTGGGGTTTCATCGGCTGCGGGGTTGAAGGTCTTGGTGGTGGCCCCACGGCCTGTCTCGTTTAACATGTAGGCAGGTTTGACCCTATCGGTTGACACGGTGATGAGCCTGCCGCGCACGAGGATTTGCATTGTCTTGTCCTTCCATGATAGGACCTGGTAGGGGCCGCTGTATGGGGGCTCAAATGCTCTGCGAGTCATGTCCTGCCGGAGGAAGACATGCGTGCACTTCTTGAGGTCGCTGTGCACGAATGTAGCCGGGGAGGCATGGCATGTTGTTGGAATTGGTCGGAGGCGGGCCATATATTAGCAAAGTTGGGTGATGAGGTGTGCTGGATCCACTGGCTCGGCAGTCGGAGTTAGCAGCTCTCCTGGTATTCTTAGTGGCTCACCGTACACGAGCTCAGCTACTGAGGACCGAGCTTGTGAGGCGGCTCTGGCATCACCAGAGCAGCACATCTGGCAACTCCTCATGGTCGAGGAAATTGGCGACCGTAAACTGTCCCAGTTCCTGAGGTACCTCAAAAGTCTCTCACCGGACGTGTCTGATAATGTCATCCGAAGCGTCTGGGTGAGCCGGCTACCCTCACGTGGCGCTTCGTGGTGGCCGACATCCCGCATCCTATCATCGGCGTGGACTTCCTGTCGCATTTCAGTCTCCTGGTGGACTGTCGGAACAACCGCATCCTGGACTGGGTCATGACGCTGTCAGCCCTGGCCTCAGCGGCCAAAGCACTGATCCCCAGTGTAAAGAAAATCAGCAGCAACACACCGACCGACAGCTTCCTCACAGAGTTCCCGGACCTGACCCGCCCAGCTGGAGTCCAGCGCGAGGTACGCCACAACACCGTCCACCACATCAGGACTGTACCTGGCCCACCAGTAGCCTGCCGACCACAGCGACTGACACCGGACCGACTCACTATCACAAAAGCCGAGTTCGATGCCATGTTGCAGGATGGTACAACTCATCGATCAGAGAGTTCATGGTCCTCGGCACTACACATTGTGCCCAAGAAAGACAACGGTTGGCGTTCTTGCGGTGACTATAGAGCACTGAACGCCCGGACAATCACTGACCGCTACACAGTCCCACATATCCATGACTATGCACACCAGCTCCATGGCTGTACCATTTTCTCCAAGATCGACCTGGTGAGAGCCTACAATCAAATCCCTGTCCACCCTGAAGACATACAGAAGACGGCCATCACCACTCCAATCAGCCTATTCGAGTTCCCCTTCATGTCCTTTGGCCTGTGCAATGCCGCACAGACCTTCCAACACTTCATGGATGACATTCTGCGGGGACTCGACTTCTGTTTCACTTACCTGGATGATATCATCTTCTCCCGGTCTCTAGACACCAGCAACAGCTACGGGCACTCTTCGACTGGCCGCAGAAGTATGGGATCCTCATCAACCCGGCGAATTGCATCTTCCGAGTACCTGAGATCACCTTCCTCAGTTATAAGGTGTCTGCCGAAGGCTCCCAACCGCTGGAAGAGCGAGTGACTCACCTCCAGGACTGTCAACCTCCCAAAACCGCCAGTCAGCTCTGCCGTTTCCTGGGCATGCGGAACTACTACAGGCGATTTCTGCCCCATGCAGCAGCATACCAGGCACCACTGCACAACGTCCTCTCCGGACCCAAGGTCAAGGGCTCCCACCCCATCACTTGGACAGCGGAGCTCCACAGGGCCTTCGAAGAGTGTAAGGCAAGTTTGTCATGCGCCACACTACTGGCTCACCCCGATCCATCCACGCTGCTTGCACTCGTCACAGATGCCTCCACGTCCGCCATGGGTGCCATGCTACAGCAACGCACCAAGAACGCCTGGCAGCCCCTGGCATTCTTCGCAAGGAAACTCAACCCGCCCCAGCAAAAATACAGTGCGTATGACCATGAGCTGCTGGCCATCTATGAGGCCATAAAGCACTTTCGCCACATGCTGGAACCGTGCCACTTCAGCATCTTCACAGACCACAAACCTATCACTTACACTTTCCAGCAGAAAAGGGACAAATGCTCACCAAGGCAATTCAACCACCTGGATTTCATAGCACAAATCACGACCGACATCCGACACATCTCTGGACAGGACAGTGTTGTTGCCGACGCGCTCTCCCGCATCGAGTCTGTCACTGCGCCACCATCCTACGACGCATTGACCGCATCACAGGACAGCGACGACGAGCTCCAATCGCTTCGGCAGTCGAACACCGCTTTGCGGCTCAAAAAGCTACCAATCCCCGGTAGCATGGTGTCCATCTACTGCGATACCTCGGCCGTTCATCCCAGCTCCTCTACGGTTCGAAGTGTTCCAGTCCGTCCATGATCTGTCGCACCCAGTGACCAAAGCAACAGCAAAATTGGTCACACAGCGTTTCGTGTGGCCAGGCATGCAGAAGGATTGCTGCACCTGGGCACATGCTTGTCAATCCTGCCAGCGCTCCAAAGTTTCCCGCCACACAGTGACTCCATTGGGCGACTTTACACTACCGGCAACCAGATTTCTTCACGTCCACATAGACCTTGTTGGACCCATTCCATCATCAGGAGGCTACACATACTTCCTCACTGTAGTCGACCGTTTCACCTGTTGGCCAGAAGCCATCCCCATCCCGAACATCACAGCCGACGCAGTGGCACGAGCCCTACTGACCGGCTGGATATCCCGCTTCAGTTGCCCACAGACCATCACCACCGACCAGGGACGTCAGTTTGAATCTCAACTCTTCCACTCCCTGGCCAAGCTCTGTGGCATTCAACTCTCGTGAACAACCGCTCGCCACCCAGCGGCTAACAGACTCTTGGAACGTTTCCGCCGAACACTAAAGGCAGCCATCATGTGCCACGCAGACCAACACTGGAGAGAAGCCCTACCCCTGGTTCTCCTCAGAATCTGCACGGCATTCAAAGAGGACCTGCAGGCATCAATAGCTGAGCTCGTGTACTGCGAGCCACTAAGAATACCAGGAGAGCTGCTAACTCCGACTGCCGAGCCAGTGGATCCAGCGAACCTCATCACCCAACTTCGCCAATTGCTTAGCAACGACGAGTAAACAGCGGTTGCTAGGCAATGAAGCTCATGTTGTCACGCTTGCTTGAATGTGGGCAGTTCCCACACAGTCATCAGAGTTATCTGAAGAGACATCTGCGCATACATGTTGATGTGTGCAGTAGAGCAGTAGAGATGGGTGTAGACTAAAGGAACAGTATGCAACTTGTAGCATGCCACAGTTTCCTTGTTGTAAGGAAGACAGTTTTGCTGTGTGTGGCATGCTTCAGTTTTCTAGAATGCTAAAATATATTTGAGCTGATTGCTGTTGCCAGCCTTTCGAACTGACAGGAAATGAACTGAGTCCCATGGCACAGAACATCTGTGCAAATGAGTTCCATTTGATTCTGATTGCTGAATGTGCACAGTGCCCTGTCTTGTTGTATGGAAGCAGACGTGACATGACATGACATTCTTCTGCAGTTATGATGTTAATTCAGCACTGGAAACCTAATGATTAGTAGAGTGTAGTTACTGAAATGGATCGACATCTTATACACGTAATTCAGCAGCATCATATGCTTTTTGCTATATGTTATCTATGCTCTTCTGCCATTACATGTGAGTAAATTCATTGAGCAGTTGGTTTCAGATTGATATATCACTTGGATTGAGTATATTGAGATAACTTATGGATTGGTCAGATGAATACAAACTATGCCATATGGGACATTGAAGACGAGATACTTGGTATATTAATTATAAAAAGAAAATTAAATAAAGGTGGGTTGATTCTGCTTGTGGAGAGATGAAGTAGTACAGAGAATTTAATTGAAAGGCTCAAGAAAGTCTTGCTTACATCCTTCCATTGTGAATATCAGCAGAGAAACAGCGGTCTGTCATGAGATCAGAAAAGAAAGTGGTTTGGCACTCAAGTTTCAGTGTAATTATATAATTTTTAAAAAAAATAGGCAGTGTCACTAATATTATTAATTTTAATTCAGAGGTTTCATGTAGTGGAATGACATGACTGACAGCTTTTAATTGTACTTAAATTCAGTGCAGTTATGCCCCTCTCTCCATACCTGTCTTCTTCACTGCCTGAATGAGCTGCATCATAACTGAAGCTAATTCTTGGTTACTCTGAGCAAGTGATCTCTGATTACTGACACTTTTCTTGCCAAGGAACGCTTGCTTCATTTTGCATAAGATGTACCATGCATCCATCCCTCAATAACTTTGCATCAGCAGAGCTCTTCCTCATGTGTCACCACATGTTGGCTGTTGCTGCATCACCAGAACTGATCCTGCTCCATGGTCCTGCACTATGTGTTCTATTTTGTGTGTCTTCACCATATAAAGTAGTGGGCAGTGCACAAATGGATTTGCAAGTTGCAGTTGTCCTCAGAAAAGTGTGAAGGTAGGCTGATGCTGTGTATTCTATATGCTTAAAGAAGGGAATATGGAGTGAAATCATCTGGCTCAGGGTAGGGACCAGTGTCTGGCTGTGAATGGTAATGGACCCTTGCATTCCATAACATGTTGGTAATTCATTGAGTAGTTGAGCAACTAGTAGCTTCTCTGGAAATGTCCAGCTGTGTAAAGTTGGTTAATATTTGGCATTAGAACTTCTAGATTCATTGTCTGGAACTGGCATTTGTTGTTGACCCCATCCTGCTGAACCAACCCAAATGTGTCTCTGATGGTCAGTAAGTCTGGGTTCCCATGTTATGTACATTGGGGCAGTACAGTATTCTGTGTATATTGTGACTATGGATGATGCCCCTCCCTCCCCGCCAGCCATGACGTGCCGAGCGGAGCCGAAGTGAGGCGAGTCCAGGCACGCTGGTTACTAAGCAAAGCCAGTCAACACCCTGCCTCTCCCCGCGGTGACGTAACATGGGACGTAACACAGTGCCAGACAACAGTGGTGTGTATTACTTGGTTGTTTTCTGTGTTGTCCGTAACGGGGCTAAATAAGGAGCAGCGAAGACTATTCAGATAGTTACAAGTTACGAGTTGGCCAGGGAAGAGTATGCAGTCTAGTATTTGTGATACTGCCAATGGCAGTAATGTTGAGCTTGTAAATTGTGATTGTATGAGCGAATGTGGAATAAAATTCGCTCTATCCAATAAGGGGTGAAGTTATTTGTCGCCATTATATACCAAACACGTGACAATATATACACAAAGACAGTGACTCGCATCCAGCCAGTCCGTTTATCAAACCCTGTATTCCCACCAGACTGAAGAAAAGCTTATCCTCTTCCAAGATATGTATTTTTGCAGTATGTGTTTCCAGTTTAGTTACTGCTACATAAGTAACTCCAGAGAGCTGAGTTAGAAATAATTAATGGAAGTTGCTATTTTAGAGACCTCACATCCCACTAGTTTGCAGAAACTGTTTTAATGTATATAACGTCTCATTATGAGCACATGCTGTGCACAGCGAAGCAGCCACTTGGTGTAGCTGATGCAGCAGAGGGACTGACATGCAGAAGGCAATGCAGAGCTGTGTGGAAAGGATGGATGAAGAGAGAAATAGAAATGTGAACGAGAAAGATGGGCAGAACGACACACCACATTATTTACTCAAATGGATGCAAAGTTTTAAGCTTCTATCGCCTTCATGTTTTTAAAGAGTAGTATAATAGTCCATGATTTATTTAATCCGTCTTGCAGTGCATACATTCATTTATCTCCTCCTTTCCCTTGCACTACATGTTTCGGCATAATAATGCCATCTTCAGGTGCTTGCTTGTCCACGTCAAACCAGTTCATTGCATGCCATGTTCACACATTAAAATAACTAAAATATGTATCTATCATATACATTGTCAAACGTTAAAAATATTAAAATTGTTCAGGATACCACATCGCTNTGACGTAGTGAGGGGCGACGTAGCGATGTGGTATCCTGAACAATTTTAATATTTTTAACGTTTGACAATGTATATGATAGATACATATTTTAGTTATTTTAATGTGTGAACATGGCATGCAATGAACTGGTTTGACGTGGACAAGTAAGCACCTGAAGATGGCATTATTATGCCGAAACATGTAGTGCAAGGGAAAGAAGGAGATAAATGAATGTATGCACTGCAAGACAGATTAAATAAATCATGGACTTAAATCAGTGCAACAGGACGCTAAAATATAACATGAGTAGTATAATATTTGTACTTTACTTGCTGTCAGCATATACAGTGTGTGTGTATGAGAGAGAGAGAGTTAAACACCATGTTTCGAGGTCAGAAGCTTTAAGTTAAGTACCAACAACGGTAGGACAGTGGAGACAGAAGTTATGTTTCAATGCCATGAGCACCCCCTGCCACGAGTCTGGCTGAAGAACTGCCAAAGCTGTGGACTGAATGCACCAGTTCCTCACAAAGCTGTATTGTAATGTATTGTAACCCTACTCAGGTGTTACAGATACAAGCAGGGTGACAACGGTTTCTCCAGTTTCCATCTGTGAAACTCAAAATGAAGGAACTGGTGAAGTTGGAAGCCAGTTGGGGACATGATGACAGTAGGAATGCTGTATCCAGAGAAGTTACAGAGACCCCTCTGTAGCATGTCTTGCCCCCAGGAAGAATTATCAATGCTGTTGCAAGTTAGGGAGGGTGAACTCTTTGTTATTAGTAACTATTCTTGCCATTCTTTAGGCAAGAATCTTAGCAATAAAGATTTTCTGTTCTGTGCAGCTGTGTTAATTTCTAGCAGCATTTCTCTTCATATTCAGTTTTTCTTTTAACTTCTGGACAAACATTTCTCATAATCTTAGTCACTTTTCCTCATTTGAATCATTTCCTGTTTGGCCACATCATCTGTTGTCTCATGCTGTATGCTCTGCACATTTCTTCTTTTCCATAAATGTTTAACATTTTCTAAATGCATGCGGGTATTTCATCAGTTTTACTGACAAACTGCTCTTGATTCTCTGTAATAAGTTTTTATCTTCTGTTCTGGCAAAGAAACAAAACACTTCTCCTGAGCCATGCATTGGCATTGGCTCCGGTATGACGTCATGGGGTTCCAGCCCCTTGATCGAGGTTTTAAAACTTATCACCCACCCGCTCCCCATGCGTGACTGGGTCACATGGTGTTGCCCTCTCCCCTCCCTCCTAACCCTGGAAGCCATGCTTGGAAGTTAATGCGAGTTCGGAAGTACAGTACTGGTTATGGATCCATAGGGTGCTCGTGGCGCTGATCCAGCTAGTAAGTGATTGTCAAATTTCCGTCTGGCAGGGAGTCTATATTCGGTTTCGGTGTGTGGGAGCTGGTTCGCGGCCAGTGAAATTGCCCATGGTCGCCCGTCGTCAGGGTTGTGCACAGCGGCGGTTAAACTTGTGTTGTGTATATATATATATTGTGTAATTGTTTTTGACTCAGCCTGTGGCCAGGTGACTTGCACCAGTTGGAGTTAAACTTGTGTCTAATATATATAGTGTATTTGCTTTGATTCAGCCTGGCCAGGGTAGAAACGCAGTAGTTGGATTTATTAAATTTTGTTATATGTTTTAGTTGATGCCCATCATTGTAACTAGACTTGCCCCGCTGCTAGCTTGGATCCCTTATTCTAACCATAGGGACCGTGTGAGCACAGCACGAGAGCCGTATGATGGAGCACCGTTTCTCCCTTCTCCCGATTGAGGAAGGGTAGATGGAGCCGAAAGGTGCCAGAGAGTGACAGTGCTGTGGTAGCAGAGCGTAGTCGGCACACTGCAGTAAACACTACTATTTTAAAAGAATCTCATTTGAAATAATATTACAATTCTTATGATTGACACCTCCCATCTCTTATCTCTGCTACTTGAAAGAAGAAAAATATTGTAACCCCCCTCCTATGTGGCCATGCCCTGTTGCCACTGTCTTCACCAGTCTCAGTCCTTGTTCTCCTTCAGTGTTGCTACTTTACACTTTGCCTCAGTATCACAATGCAAATGCCCATTTGCTGATGTAACACTACAAAATTAGAAACTGCAGCACTGAATGTTAGGACTGCAGTTTCTGTGATATGGCACCAGACTCAGAGTTGTGTCCCAGAAGTCTGCAGTCATAAGAAATGTCAAAGAGTGCATGATTGACAGTGGTACATCAGGATGGGTAAAGGGCCTACAATGAAGAAGATTAAAAATAATGTTTCACCACAACATTCATTCTGAGCGTAAGAGAAATTTCCACAATAATTAAGAAAGTTTTGAACCCAGAAGGGAATTACTATGCTTTTAGTCTCCATGTCTACATACCCTGGGATGCAGACAGTGAAAATGGTTACATGCCCAGCTGGGGTTCTGTAGTCCTAATCCCTCACAAAGGGTTAGTTCATGTTTCCCATCTGGGCTTATGTACAAGAGTAACCCATTCGCATAAGCGGCCTCCGTAGTCTAGGGGTAATGTTCCCACCTCGAGACTCAAGGTACGCGGGTTCAAACCCGGCGGAGGTCGTGGAATTTTTAAGGGCGGAAAAATTCAGGGAACAAGTCCTCCGGGAGGGACTTTATGGCACGTAAAAGAACCTCATGTCCCAAGGGGACCACTGAGCCAAATTGATCGGACGTTTGTAACGCCTCTGATAGATGGGAGAAGCATCGAGAGATACCGCTGAGCCAGTAGAGGCCAAACTCTCTGGCTGAGTCAGGACTGATGGCATGAACCAGTATCGGTAGGGTATAGAGACTGGTAGAATATCATAGAGGGGACGTACAATAGACCACTGGTCGCGGTGCATGGGGAAACCCACCCCTCCAATAATAATAACCCATTCACTTCCCCTGCAGGCAGTCCTGTTAGGGAACCCATCAACTTTTCACCCCATGCACCAGTGGCTTGTAATATGTATCAATATTCCTCATCACTGCATCGGGAGAGTAATGCCACTGGGCAAAATAAGCCATGAAATGATAGTGCTTCACAGTATTGCACCAGAAGCTTCTCTGAGCAGTTACAATTCTGCATGCCGGTATGCTTGTGGTTATGGTCGCCAGGGGTGTCTACCAAGTTGCTATCATCCATTAAACGTACAGCATTGAAGTTGTCTCTGGTTGCATACTGATCACATCACATGGCAAAGAAAGACTGGAAGGCACTTCATTTCACAATGCGAATTCTTAAAAAGTGAAATAGTAACACTAATAGTTTAGCCTACACATCACTAGTCCGTCCGATTCTTGAATATGGGGCGGCGTGCTGGGATCCTTATAGGAAGGGGCAGATAAATGCGCTAGACCGGGTCCAAAACATGGCGGCTAAATTTGCACACCATAGGAACGAATCGAACTGGGAAACCTTGACACAGTACAGAAAGATAGCTCATATATGTGCTCTTTTCAAAGCGTACGCGGGAAAACGGGCTTGGAAGGCTATAGGGGATAGATTACAAAGACCATGCTATCTGAGCAGGGTCGATCATTATAGGAAAATTAGGAGCAGAAAGCTAGAGACAGATATCAGAAAATATTCCTTTACAAATAGGACCATCGAGATTTGGAACCGCCTACCTGCAGATGCTTTAGGGACTCTCCTGTAATTCAAGCAATTTTAGGAGAAGGGTTAGGAAAGCAATAAATAAGGCGAAGAGAAAGTATAGGGGAAATCATCCGAAAAGGCAGTGAAGTGAATTGGGATAAAGGGAAAGTCAGGGTGAAATGTGCGTGCATCAGAACATGACATTACACATTCCAGTACTATTACTATTTAGTGTATAGTATACTTATTCTTTAATTAATATTAATTTATATAATTGTAGTTGTAACTGAAAGTGTTACATTTGTAGGTGTAATTTCATTGTAATCACTGAGTGCTAGTGTGTCCTTTGTTTGCGTAGTTTTGTGTTCTGTGTTTTTTTTTAGTGTGATGTGTGTTGTGTCTAATTGTGGCACCACTGCCACCAGGCAAAAACCCACTTGCAGTTTAAATAAATAATAATAAAATAACTATTGCCACCGGGCAAAATCCCATTTGCAGTTTAAATAAATAATAAAATAATATAAACCTGCATGTTTCCTTATGGAAGAAAAGTAGCCCAAAAAGAGTCTCAATAGAGGCATTACATAACATAATCAACACAGTATGAAAATGTTTGTTTACTTTAGACATAAAAATTACATTTAGAGAAAATAACATTAAGAGCAAAATTGTTTTAGATAATTGTGGGATGTCAATGTTCTAAAAGAGAACCACATAAAACTACAGTAATTGTATATATTATTCTCGAATTTACAGAATAGTTGCTCACAAGTTTGTGAGCCCTGAAAATGGCTATTTGTTCGGCCGTGTTTGCACTAGAAATATCTTGGGGCCTTTCCTTACGGTCGCTGAGCAGTTACGAGTGAGCACGATAGCGGAGAACCTAGTCAGAGAGTCCGGGCCTTCTTTATGGCCACCCGACCAGGGGGATGCAACTCAGTGCTATTGGCAGGCAACATAACCGCCGTGACGTCAAGAAAGCATCACTGCTGCCGAGGTAGCCAGCTGCCATTCTCTTGATAAAACAAAAAGGCTGCAGCCAGTGCCGAGGGCTCGGTCGGTAAGAAGGTATGCTATCATACCACCTGCCCTGTCGGTAAGAAAGTGTGCTATTATACCACCAGCATTTTTTTACTGCTCCCTCCCAAAAAATCACTGGTTCACACGTATTGCTAGAATTAATAATCGATGTAAATGAAATGTTCATATTTTACAGGCACTGGTGGAAAACTTTCTCCAGATAAATAATGTTGCAACCTGATATCTTGTACTGCAGAGGTTCTTACTCCGTTGTGTGTTTTCTGTTTCCGAACTGAGTTTAATATCACTTCGCTCAAAACCATCTGGAGGGGAATGAGTTAAATGATATCAAACTCAGTTCAAAAACAGAAAACACACTGTGGGAACATCCCACATTATCACGCATTTCTGCAACGCACACTCTTCACATTACTTTTCACCATCAAGCGCGCTAACCAATCAAATTGGTTAAGGTCAAGGTCATGTTACAACTGACGGTCGGTCAGTCAGTCTGTCTGTCTTGGTGTCGAGCCCCAGCTGGGGCTCATGACCAGATATTTCTTTTGTATGAAAGTTACTGTCCTGTCCATGTGTAGCGCCCTCTCTGACGAGAGGTCGGGTCTGTCATTTGTTAATCAGTCTGTATTAATAAGTCCATTGTTCTTATTTACACATATTTACAATACACACTTATTTCTTATTTAAATGTGCAATATATACATGGCCTCTGTCAGTCCAGGCTAGGTACAGCAGATTATGCCCTTATATATATATATATATATATAT
>NW_019745115.1:0-133 GCF_002891405.2 Cryptotermes secundus | reverse complement strand
GATGTATCCGAAGACCGAGCGCTGGCGACGAAGCCTGCTGGCTGAAGTTGTTTGCTGTCTGATGAACTGAACTAAACTGAATAACTCGGCAAGTCAAGTCAAGTCAAGTTTCAGTTACAACTGACGGTCAGTC
>NW_019745114.1:0-391 GCF_002891405.2 Cryptotermes secundus | reverse complement strand
TCAAACATTCTAGTTTTCCGCTAGACTTCATTTACCCACAATCCAGTTCTTTTCAATGACATGCTTTCTGTACCTAGCCTATATAGCATCGAATGGCAGAAAGTGACTAATAAATGAGGTACTATTCCAGCATTTCCCTGGAGGGGCTGAGGAAGACCATGAGAAAGTCAGGATAGCTGGAGTCCTGGCCAAGACCTGAAATGAGCACTTCCCAGATAGAAGTCTGGAGCATTATCTGCATTATCTCTAGAAAAGAGGCTCTCAAACCATGTGATACCATGACCTCCTAAAATAACACATAAATCTCTGTGAACCCCACTGTGCCAGTGAGGATGAGGTTCCTGCAGTCCCTATCAGGCTGCAACAGGGAACTTGAATAGCTTTATAGCCT
>NW_019745113.1:0-8416 GCF_002891405.2 Cryptotermes secundus | reverse complement strand
TTCTAGCTTTGTAGCTTTGCGTAGCTAGCTTGCAAACTATGCGTTACTAGCTTGATAATTTAGCGTTGCTAGCTTTATTGTTTTTCGTTTCTAGCTTGGTAGCCTTGCGTTGCTAGCTGGCTAGCTTTGCGTTGCTAGCTTGCCAACTTTGCGTTTCTAGCTTGTAAGCTTTACGTTGCTAGCTTGCTAACTTTGCGTTGCTAGATTGCAAGCTATGCTTTGGTAGCTGGCTAGATTTCCGTTGCTAGCTTGCTATCTTGCTAGATATGCGTTGCTAGCTTGCTAGTTTTGCGTTGAAGCTTGCCAGTTTTACGTTGCTATCTTGCCAGCTTTGCGTTGCTAGCTTGCTAGCTTTCCGTTGCTAGGTTGGTAACTTGTTATATATGCGTTGCTAACTTTGCCAGCACTGCTTGCTAACTTGCTTGATTACGTTGCTAGCTTGCCAGCTTTGCGTTACTAGCTTGATAGCTTTGCGTTGCTAGCTTGATAGGTTTGCGTTGCTAGCTGGCTGGATTGGCATTTCTAGCTTTGTAGCTTTGCGTAGCTAGCTTGCAAACTATGCGTTGCTAGCTTGATAATTTAGCGTTGCTAGCTTTACTGTTTTTCGTTTCTAGCTTGGTAGCCTTGCGTTGCTAGCTGGCTAGCTTTGCGTTGCTAGCTTGCCAACTTTGCGTTTCTAGCTTGTAAGCTTTACGTTGCTAGCTTGCTAGCTTTGCGTTGCTAGCTTGCTAGATTTGCGTTGGTAGCTTGCTAGCTTTTCGTTGCTAGCTTGCCAGCTTTGAGTTGCTATCTTGCTATATATGAGTTGCTCGCTTGCTAACATTGCGTTAAATCTTGCCATCTTTGAGTTGCTAGTTTGCAAGGTTTGCGTTGCCAGTTTTGCTAGCGTTGCTTTGCTAACTTGCTAGCTTTGCGTTGCTTCTTTGCTTGCTTCCTTTTTGTTTCTTGCTTGCTAGCTTTCGTCGCTATCTTGCTAACTTTTTCGTTGCTAGCTTGCTAGCTTTGCTTTTCTTGCTTGCTTGTTTGCTTGGTTTGCGTTTCTTGCTTGCTAGATTTCGATGCTAAGTTGCTAGGTTTGCGTTTCTATCTTGCTAGCTATGAGTTGCTAGCTTGCTAGCATTGCGTTTCTAAATTCCTAGCTTTTTGTTGCTACATTGCTAGCTTGGCGTTGCTAACTTGCTAGCTTTGCTTTGCTAGCTTGCTAGATTACTAGGTTTTTGTTGCTAGCTTGCTAGATTTGCGTTGCTATCTTGCTAGATTTGGGTTGCTAGCTTGCTAGCTTTGCCTTGCTAGCTTGATAGCTTTGCGGTGCTAGCTTGGTAGTTTTGCGTTGCTAGCTTACTAGCTTTGCGAACTATCTTGCTTGATTTGTGTTACTAACCTGCAATATTTGCTTTGCTATCTTGCTAGATTTGTTTGCTAGCCTGCTAGCTTTGCGTTCCTAGATTGCTAACTTTTCGTTNCCTAGCTTTTTGTTGCTACATTGCTAGCTTGGCGTTGCTAACTTGCTAGCTTTGCTTTGCTAGCTTGCTAGATTACTAGGTTTTTGTTGCTAGCTTGCTAGATTTGCGTTGCTATCTTGCTAGATTTGGGTTGCTAGCTTGCTAGCTTTGCCTTGCTAGCTTGATAGCTTTGCGGTGCTAGCTTGGTAGTTTTGCGTTGCTAGCTTGCTAGCTTTGCGAACTATCTTGCTTGATTTGTGTTACTAACCTTCAATATTTGCTTTGCTATCTTGCTAGATTTGGTTGCTAGCCTGCTAGCTTTGCGTTCCTAGCTTGCTAACTTTTCGTTTCTTGTTTGCTTGCTTCCTTTGCGTTTATTGCCTGCTAGTTTTCGTTGCTAGCTTGCAAGATTTGCGTTGCTAGCTTGCTAGCTTTGCGTTGATAGCTTGCTAGCATTGCGTTTCTAGCTTCCCAACTTTGCGTTTCTAGCTTGCTACCTTTGCGTTTCAAGCATGCCAGCTTTGCGTTTATAGCCTGCCAGTTTTGCGCTGCTAGCTTGCCAGCTTTACGTTGCTATCTTGCTAGCTTTACGTTGCTAGCATGCTAGATGACTAGATTTGCGATGCTAGCTTGCTAGATTTCCGTTGCTAGCTTTTTAGCTTTGCGTTGCTTGCTTTCTAGCTGTGCGTTGGTAGTTTGCTAGATTGCTAGATATGCCTTGCTATCTTGATAATTTTGCTTTGCTATCTTGCTAGATTTGCGTTGCTAACTTGCTAGCTTGACGTTGCTAGCTTGCTAGATTTGCGTTGCTAGCTTGCTAAATTTGCGTTGCTAGCTTGCTAGTTTTGCTTTGCTAGCTTGTTAGCTTTGCTTTGCTAGCTAGCTACATTGCTAGATTTGAGTTGCTAGCTTCTTAGAGTTGCGTTGCTATCTTGCTAGCTTTGCGTTTCTAGCTTGCTAGCTTTGCTTTGCTAGCATGGTAGCTTTGCGTTGCTAGCTTGTTAGTTTGCGTTGCTATCTTGCTTGCTTTTAGTTGCTTGATTGCTAATTTTGCCTTGCTAGCCCTGCAGCTTTGCTTTGCTATCTATACAGTTTTGCGTTGCTAGCTTGATAGCTGTGCTTTGCTATCTTGCTAATTTTGCGTTGCTAGCATGGTAGCTTAGCGTTGCTAGCTTGGTAGATTTGCGTGGCTAGCTTACTAGATTTGCGTTGCTAGCTTGCTAAAGTTGCGTTGCTAGCTTGCTAGTTTTGCTTTGCTAGCTTGTTAGCTTTGCTTTGCTAGCTAGCTACATTGCTAGATTTTAGTTGCTAGCNGCTTTACGTTGTTAGCTTGTTAACTTTGCGTTGCTAGCTTGCTAGCTTTGCTTTGCTAGCTTGCCAGTTTTCATTTCTAGCTTGCCAGTTGAGGGTTGCTTGCTTGCCAGCAGTGCGTTGCTATCATGCCAGCTTTTTCGTTGCTAGCTTGCCAACTTTGCGTTGCTGGCTTGCTAGATTTGCGTGGCTATCTTACAAGCTTTGCGTTGCTACCTTGCTAGCTTGTCGTTGCAAGCTTGCTAACTTTGCGTTGCTATCTTGCTAGTTTTGCTTTGCTAGCTTGCCAGTTTTCATTTCTAGCTTGCCAGTTGAGGGTTGCTTGCTTGCCAGCAGTGCGTTGCTATCATGCCAGCTTTTTCGTTGCTAGCTTGCTAGCTTTTTCATTGCAAGCTTGTTATCTTTGCGTTGCTCGCTTGCTTTGCGTTCCTTGCTTACTAGAATGCGTTGCTAGGTTGCTAATTTTGGGTTGCTAGCTTGCAAGATTTTCGTTGCTAGCTTGCTAGCTATGCGTTGCTACCTTGCTAGCTTGTCGTTGCAAGCTTGCCAACTTTGCGTTGCTAGATTGCAAGCTATGCGTTGTTAGCTGGCTAGATTTCCGTTGCTAGCTTGCTATCTTGCTAGATATGCGTTGCTAGCTTGCTAGTTTTGCGTTGAAGCTTGCCAGTTTTGCGTTGATAGCTTGCCAGCTTTGCGTTGCTAGCTTGCTAGCTTTCCGTTGCTAGGTTGGTAACTTGTTATATATGCGTTGCTAACTTTGCCAGCACTGCGTTGCTAACTTGCTTGATTACGTTGCTAGCTTTCCAGCTTTGCGTTACTAGCTTGATAGCTTTGCGTTGCTAGCTTGATAGGTTTGCGTTGCTAGCTGGCTAGATTTGCATTTCTAGCTTTGTAGCTTTGCGTAGCTAGCTTGCAAACTATGCGTTGCTAGCTTGCTAATTTTGCGTTGCTAGCTTTCTTGTTTTTCGTTTCTAGCTTGGTAGCCTTGCGTTGCTAGCTGGCTAGATTTGCATTTCTAGCTTTGTAGCTTTGCGTAGCTAGCTTGCAAACTATGCGTTGCTAGCTTGCTAGATATGCGTTGCTAGCTTTCCCACTTTGCGTTGCTAGCTTGATAGGTTTGCGTTGCTAGCTGGCTAGATTTGCATTTCTAGCTTTGTAGCTTTGCGTAGCTAGCTTGCAAACTATGCGTTGCTAGCTTGCTAGATATGCGTTGCTAGCTTTCCCACTTTGCGTTGCTAGCTTGCCAGCTTTGAGTTGCTAGCTTGCAAGCTTTGCGTTGCTAGCTTGATAGCTTAGCGTCTCTAGCTGTCTAGACTGCTAAATATGCGTTGCTATCTTGCTAGCTTTGCGTTGCAAGATTGCAAGATTTCCGTTGCTATCTTGCTAGGTTTGCGTTGCTGGATTGCTATCTTTCTAGATTTGCGTTGCTAACTTGCTAGCATTGCTTTGCTAGATTGCTAGATTTGTGTTGGTAGCTTGCTAGATTTCCGTTGCTAGCTTGCTACCTTGCTAAATATGCGTTGCTAGCTAGCTAGATTTGCGTTGAAACTTGCCAGATCTGCGTTGCTAGCTTGACAGCTTTAAGTTGCTAGCTTGCTAGATTTGCGTTGGTAGCTTGCTAGCTTTTCTTTGCTAGCTTGCTAGCTTTGAGTTACTAGCTTGCTAGTTTGCGTTGCTAGCTTGCCAGCTTTGAGTTGCTAGCTTGCTATATATGAGTTGCTCGCTTGCTAACATTGCGTTAAAGCTTGCCATCTTTGAGTTGCTAGTTTGCAAGATTTGCGTTGCCAGTTTTGCTAGCTTTGCTTTGCTAACTTTCTAGCTTTGCGTTGCTTCTTTGCTTCCTTCCTTTCGTTTCTTGCTTGCTAGCTTTCGTCGCTATCTTGCTATCTTTTTCGTTGCTAGCTTGCTAGCTTTGCTTTTCTTGCTTGCTTGTTTGCTTGGTTTGCGTTTCTTGCTTGCTAGATTTCGATGCTAAGTTGCTAGGTTTGCGTTTCTATCTTGCTAGCTATGAGTTGCTAGCTTGCTAGCATTGCGTTTCTAGATTCCTAGCTTTTAGTTGCTACATTGCTAGCTTGGCGTTGCTAACTTGCTAGCATTTTTTTTTGCTAGCTTGCTAGATTACTAGGTTTTTGTTGCTAGTGTGCTAGATTTGTGTTGTTATCTTGCTAGATTTGCGTTGCTAGCTTGCTAGCTTTGCAATGCTAGCTTGATAGCTTTGCGGTGCTAGCTTGGTAGCTTTGCGTTGCTAACTTGCTAGCTTTGCGAACTATCTTGCTTGATTTGTGTTACTAACCTGCAATATTTGCTTTGCTATCTTGCTAGATTTGGTTGCTAGCCTGCTAGCTTTGCGTTCCTAGCTTGCTAGCTTTTCATTTCTTGTTTGCTTGCTTCCTTTGCGTTTATTGCTTGCTAGTTTTCGTTGCTAGCTTGCAAGCTTTGCGTTGCTAGCTTGCTAGATTTGCGTTGATAGCTTGCTAGCATGGCGTTTCTAGCTTCCTAGCTTTGCGTTGCTAGCTTGCTACAATTGCTTTTCAAGCATGCCAGCTTTGCGTTTATAGCTTTCCAGTTTTGCGCTGCTAGCTTGCCAGCTTTACGTTGCTAGCTTGCTAACTTTGCGTTTCTAGCATGCTAGATGACTAGATTTGCGATGCTAGCTTGCTAGATTTCCGTTGCTAACTTTTTATCTTTGCTTTGCTTGCTTTCTAGCTGTGCGTTGGTAGTTTGCTAAATTGCTAGATATGCCTTGCTATCTTAATAATTTTGCTTTGCTATCTTGCTAGATTTGCGTTGCTAACTTGCTAGATTGACGTTGCTAGCTTGCTAGATTTGCGTTGCTAGCTTGCTAGTTTTGCGTTGCTAGCTTGGTAGCTTTGCGTTGCTAGCTTGATAGCTTTGCTTTGGTAGCTTGCTTGCATTGCGTTGCTAGCTTGCTAGTTTTGCGTTGCTAGCTTGGTAGCTTTGCGTTGCTAGCTTGATAGCTTTGCTTTGGTAGCTTGCTTGCATTGCGTTGCTAGCTTGCTAGTTTTGCGTTGCTAGCTTGGTAGCTTTGCGTTGCTAGCTTGATAGCTTTGCTTTGGTAGCTTGCTTGCATTGCGTTGCTAGCTTGCTAGTTTTGCGTTGCTAGCTTGGTAGCTTTGCGTTGCTAGCTTGATAGCTTTGCTTTGGTAGCTTGCTTGCATTGCGTTGCTAGCTTGCTAGTTTTGCGTTGCTAGCTTGGTAGCTTTGCGTTGCTAGCTTGATAGCTTTGCTTTGGTAGCTTGCTTGCATTGCGTTGCTAGCTTGCTAGTTTTGCGTTGCTAGCTTGGTAGCTTTGCGTTGCTAGCTTGATAGCTTTGCTTTGGTAGCTTGCTTGCATTGCGTTGCTAGCTTGCTAGTTTTGCGTTGCTAGCTTGGTAGCTTTGCGTTGCTAGCTTGATAGCTTTGCTTTGGTAGCTTGCTTGCATTGCGTTGCTAGCTTGCTAGTTTTGCGTTGCTAGCTTGGTAGCTTTGCGTTGCTAGCTTGATAGCTTTGCTTTGGTAGCTTGCTTGCATTGCGTTGCTAGCTTGCTAGTTTTGCGTTGCTAGCTTGGAAGCTTAGCTTTGCTATCTTGTTAGATTTGCGTTCTTACTTGCTAGCTTTGTTTGCTTGCTTGCTAGTTTTGCGTTGATAGCTTTGTACCTGTGAAATGCAAGCTTGTTATCTTTCCTTTCCTAGCTAGCTAGATATGCGTTGTCGGTTTGCCAGCTTTGTGTTGCTAGCTTGCTAGGATTCGGTTGCTAGCTTGCTAGCTTTTCGTTCCTAGCTTGCTAGCTTTTCGTTGCTATCTTGCTAGCTTTGCGTTGCTAGCTTGCTAGCTTGCTAACTTTGTTTTGCTAGTTTACCAGATTTACGTTGCTAACTTGATAGCTTTGAGTTGCTAGCTTGCCAGTTTTTCGTTTCTAGCTTGCCAGCTTTACGTTGCTAGATTGCTAGCTTTGCGTTGCTAGCTTGCTAGATTACTAGATTTTCGTTGCTAGCTTGCTAGCTTTCCTTTGGTATCTTACTAGCTTTGCCTTGCTAACTTGCTAGCTTTGCGTTTCCAACTTCCTAGCTTTCCGTTGCTATCTTGCTAGCTTTGCGTTGCTAGCTTGCTAGATTACTAGATTTTCGTTGCTAGCTTGCTAGCTTTCCTTTGGTATCTTACTAGCTTTGCCTTGCTAACTTGCTAGCTTTGCGTTTCTATCTTCTTAGCTTTCCGTTGCTATCATGCTAGCTTTGCGTTGCTAACTTGCTAGCCGGCTAGCTTTGATTTGCTCGCTTGCTATTTTTATGTTGCTAACTTGCTACCTTTGCTTTGCTTACTTGCTAGCTTGGCGTTGCTAGCTTGCTATGTTTTCGTTGCTAGCATGCTATCTTTGTTTGCTAGCTTGCTAGCTTTGTGTTGCTAGCTTGCTAGCTTTGATTTTTAGCTTGCCAGCTTTGGGTTGCTAGCTTGCCAGCTTTGCGTTGCTAGCTTGCCAGTTTTGCGCTTCTAGCTTGCCAGCTTTGCGTTGTTAGCTTGCCAGTTTTGCGCTTCTAGCTTGCCTGGTTTACGTTCCTAGCTTGCTAGTTTTTGCGTTTCTAGCTTGCTAGATGTCTAGATGTGCGTTGCTAGCTTGCTAGAGTTCCGTTGCTAGCATTTTAGCTTTTCTTTGCTAGCTTTCTAGCTTTGCGTTGCTAGTTTGCTAGATATAACTTGTAATCTTGATAGTTTTACTTTTCTATCTTGCTAGCTTTGCGTTGCTAACTTGCTAGCTTAGCTTGCTAGCTTGAAAGCGTTGCGTTCTAGCTTGCATGCTTTGCGTTGCTAGCTTGCTAACTTCGCGTTGCTAGCTTGATAGCTTTGCGTCGCTAGTTTGCTAGCTTTTCGTTGTTACTTTGCAAGCTTGGCGTTGCAAGCTTGCTAGCTCTGGGTTGCTAGCTAGTTAGATTGCTAGATTTGCGTTGCTAGCTTGCTAGTATTGCGTTGGTAGCTTGCTTGCTTTGCTTTGCTAGCTTGCTAATTTTGCGTTGCAATCTTGGTAGCTATGCGTTACTAGTTTACTAGCTTTGCGTTGCTAGCTTGCTAGCTTTCCGTTACTAGCTTGCTAGATATGCGTTGGTAGCTTGCCAGCTTTTCTTTGCTAGCTTACCAGCAATGTGATTCTAGCTTGCCAGTTTTCGTTGCTAGTTTGCTTGTTTGCGATGCTAGCTTGCTAGCTTTCAGTACCTTGCTTGGTAGCCTTGGGTTGCTAGCTTGATAATTTTGCGTTGCCAGCTTGCTAGCATTGCGATGCTACATTGCTAACTTGGCGTTGCTAGCTTGATAACTTTGCGTTGCAAGTTAGCTAGCTTTCCGTTGCTATCTTGCTAGATTTCTATATATGCGTTGCTAGCTTGATAGCGTTGCTTTGCAATCTTGCTAGATGTGCGTTGCTAGCTTGCTAGCTAGGCGTTGCTAGCTTGATAGAAATGCGTAGCTAGCAAGCTAATTTTGCGTTGCTAGCTTGGTAATTTTGCGTTGCTAGCTTGCTAATTTTGCCTTGCTAGCTTGCTGACTTTGCGTTGCTAGCTTCTTAGCTTTCCGTCGCTAGCTTTCTACCTTTGCGTTTCTAGCTTGCTATCTTTGCGTTGCTTGCTAGATTTGCGTTGCAAGCTCGCTAGCTTTCCTTTGCTAGCTTGCTAG
>NW_019745112.1:7788-7974 GCF_002891405.2 Cryptotermes secundus | reverse complement strand
ATTTATATTTATATTCACATAACACATTTTGGAAGCTGTATATACGTTTGGCCCCATGGACCAAACTATGAAAGTATTATATATAAAGGAATGACGCAAACTCAACACATTAGAAACATGTTATATATGTGATACATAATGAAGAAGGGTCTACAGATGAACAATACATTTACAGAAATACATAAT
>NW_019745112.1:3687-6433 GCF_002891405.2 Cryptotermes secundus | reverse complement strand
GGGTGGACATGTCTGTTGAACTGACACTATGCTATTATTCTTTTTGAGGCCTTTTCCACACAAAAAAACACACACACACACCCATTGTAACGTGTTTTGTTACTGAAGACGCTGTTTGGATTGTTAATTGGTTTATTTAACAACCTACAAATCTTGGCTACACTTGATTATAACACAGTTGCGGGGTTTCACACTTTACAACCCTATTCGCAAATCAAATCACTCTATTGTCAGTAGTCTACATGTTTTCACAATACAGGAGCTATACAAGTGTCACTGTGTTACACATTCCCAATTAATTCTCAGTTATCACAAACTGTCACTGATTATCACACTTTTACTCGTTCACTGCTGACTGGAGAACTGTCTTCGGCTGCTGATACACTTTAACTCTCTCCGGGGACGGCTACTAGTTAACTAACTACGGCGGCTGTGCAGTTCCCTTATATAGCCGCAGTGCTTGCCTGTTACGTAATGAGTGCCTTGTCACAGTAGGAACCAGTGCCACGTCGTCGTGTTTGCGTATAGCCTAGCAACGCTGTTTACTCGCGCCGTCATATGTCACCGTGGGGAGAGTGGTGGGGACGGAGTGCTGACTCATCTGCCACGTCACTGCTGGGTAGGGAGGGGTTGTCCTCCATTGCGCAACATGTCACACTATATATATATATTCACGTGTAGGGGGGTTTTGCCAGGCCATATGCAGCCTTTCTTAGTATCCTTTTTTAGCTCAGCCTTTATTGTTATTTCATTTTAGCAGCCTATCCACTATTAACCGTTAACGTATGGACTTCTAAGTTGCCGGCAGTCCTCTGCAGCTGATATTTAAATCACCCTAATTAATTGACATTGCAAACTTTCAGAAAAAAATACATATTTTCCGTTCTATGCAACATAGAAATACGAACTAAAAACAACCTGAAAGACCATAAAATTTTCTACATGTACACAAAAGAGCAATTTTTACCAACGAAAATTAACTGTGATTATTTTGTCATGAAATGCAAAATATAATCTTTAATAAATATGTTATGAAATTCCAAAGGCCTTACCCATTGTTTTTTCTTCAACCTTGAATCATGGTGATATTGTAAATATAATCACACTATATACAATAATATTTTGTTCAGACTGTACAAGAGTTTGATCTGCATCACTTCACAGTTTACGATACGCACTCTGATGCACATGGAACTTCTCGAAGCAGTCCACTTCACACAGAGCAACATCACACTTTTTACAATGGAAGAGTGTGCTCCTGCTTTTCTTATATAGTGAAATGCATGATGTCTTTGTTTCCCTTTGGTTGGCCAGTGTTGTGAATGTTTCACCTCCCCAGGTAACCTTGGCCTCCCCCGGAGAAACGCCACTGACTGTGATATTCGCCTTGTGCGATTGAAGAATCATCTTCGGGCAGAGGGTTTTCTAGCAGAATCGAATAAATTATGTCGATTAACAAAGCGACACACTCACCTCTTATTAATACTCACAAAATAGTGATGCAAAGTAATTATAATACTAGTCAAAAAGAATGCCAGTCCGACACTGATACTGAAAGTCACAGTGGCGAAGATGCTTTTTACTCACAAAGTAATACTGGCTCAGGGGATTTAGACCTCTTCCAAGACACAAAATAAAAGTGATATACAAAGAATTATATGACAGTCTGACACTGACTTTTTAACTGATAAAGAAATATTAGACAATCCGACACTGACTTCCTGACCGATAATATTCACCATTGAAAAGCAATCCTTGAATGTGGCACACTTCCTTGAAGGCTCTGGAAGCACTCATATGCAAGCACCGATGAATATTTCCTCATCAGTTCTTGAAACACAGCTGAGCTATATTTGGCTGACCAGGTCATATCTAAACATAAATAGTATTTAAACCAGTACCGTGATAAACGATTTCATTCTTCATGACCTTACGAGCGTTTGTTTTGGTTTCAAACCCAAGGTCAAACTGTCAGCACTCCCAAAGAGAGCCTGTGTCCTATTGCATATATATATAACATTTGGCCGTTAAAGGTTAATTAGATGCCTGTCCAGTCTTACAAATGCATAATTTTATTTAATTTGGAAGTTGTTAAACAGTGGCAGTGCAGCTTAACTTCTGTTGAATCAGAAATCTCCATACATGCTCATGGACTCAGGCACATACCACACAAGGGGGTGTGCTCTCTCTGTCCCTCCCCTCTCTGTCACCGATCTTAACGCCTACTGATTTAACATCTCACTGTACTGGGGCTTCAAACTTATTTCTCTTCCTATTAGGATTTTTCATGTTATTTACTCTCATTTTCCAGGGTAATTTGAATGAACTTCAACCCATACATGGTGAGGATCGACAATATTCCTGTGATGAGTGTGGTGAATCATTCAGCCACCAAGTAATTCTGAGAGCACATCAACGCATGCATAGTGGGGAGCAGCTCTTTTGTTGTGATGTATGTAAAAAGTCATTCAGTCAGCAGAATGATCTGGTGATACATCAGCACATACATAGTGGGGAGAAGCCGTTTTGTTGTGATGTATTTAAAAAGTCATTCAGTCAGCAGAATGGTCTGAAGAGGCATCAGCTTATACATCAGCACATACATAGTGGGGAGAAGCCGTTTTGTTGTGTTGTATGTAAAAAGTCATTCACTCAGCAGAATGGTCTGAAGAGGCATCAGCGTATGCATAGTGGGGAGAAGCCGTTTTGTTGTGATGTATGTAAAAAGTCATTCAGTCAGCAGAAT
>NW_019745112.1:0-1688 GCF_002891405.2 Cryptotermes secundus | reverse complement strand
TCTGCCTTAAATTGTGGCGTTTTTCTAAGAACTGGGCCTTTGTACTGTGCGAAATCAATCGATCTTGCAAGAATAAATGTTTGGACATCCCTAGTCTAAGAATTCCAATTGAGTGTGTTAGTGTGGCCAGCTCAGGGCAATATGATATTATAAACACATCATATATCATGTCTCTGCTGTGGAACCTCGCTTAACAAGCACCTCTCATAACGAGTAATTCACATAACAAGCAAAACAAATTGTAAAAAAATGACTCTCTTAACGAGTGACGAAAGGTGAAGTCCTGGATTGTGTGCTTGTTACATCACTCTGTGTTTAGCAGTCGTTCCGCTAGCATCTTAGTGTCGCTTGTGATCACACTTTTTTCCAAACTTGTGTTCAGAGATATTGTGATTTTTTTTGTGCCACAGAAAGACAGCCATAACAGAATAAAAATAACCGTAGAAATGAAACGTAAAATCATTGAAAAGCGAGAACGAGGTGTGAGCGTGGCTGATCTAGCACGCACATACAATCGGTCTACATCAACGATTTGCACTATCCTCAAGAACAAGGACAAGATTAAGGAGATGGATGTTTCAAAGGGAGTGACAAGAATATCTATACAACGGTTACGCATGCTCGACGATGTTGAAAGGTTGCTCCTCATATGGATAAACGAAAAGTAATTGGAAGGCGACACTATTAACGAGAACATCATTTGTGAGAGGTTGAAAGTGATTTTCGCTGACCTCGTTAAGAAGACGCCAGGATCAACAACAGCCGAAGAAGAATAATTTAAGGGAAGCCGTGGGTGGTTCGAGAAGTTTAAGAGAAAAACCGGCATCCACAGCATTGTAATGCACGGTGAAGCAGCAAGCTCCGACACAAAGGCAGCAGAGAACTTCATTGGTGACTTCAATAAGCTCATAGATTGTGAGGGTTACCTGCCGCAACAGGTTTTTAATTGTCGAGACGGGTCTCTTCTGGAAAAAGATGCCGAAGCGAATGAGTATGTTTTTCGACATGGAACGCATTATCCTATTTTACATTAATTTATATGGGAAAAAATGTTTTGCTTAACAAGTGTTTTGCATTACGAGTAAGATTCTGGAACGAATTATGCTCGTTAAGCAAGGTTCCACTGTACTTCCCATACCTGGACGTAATTGTAGCAACTGCAACTCTTCTCCGGCAATTGAAAATGCAATTATGCAGAATACAAGCTATGCTGCATGTCTGTCAGATAGCGCACATACATTAAATATGGTTTAATACAGTCAACAGTGGCACCACTAACACTAATACCATCACTAACACCACCAAATAGTCTGTGATATTGAAAGTGTAGTCAATTTTCTCGGGAAAGAGTAACACAAACATCACTAACACCGACAACTAACTCAATCTGACACCACAGAGCAGAATATGTTTCGTAATGTGTACAGACACCATCAAGCTCACGTACACAGTGTCCCGGCCGAGAATCCATTTGAGCACCTACATATCATCCAGTCAGTTGACACAACATACACAGTGAGTGTGATTTACTGACATCACCATTAAGTAGCAAATAACTACAGGAAGATGATGTGTTTCCATTACCCAGCACTGACCAACGCAGTTACGAGTCGTCTCGAAACGTGTGCGATTAACATAGTACAAAGCCACAGGTGATGCGGCAGCAGGCTGTGGGCAGACCCTGCCTG
>NW_019745111.1:0-914 GCF_002891405.2 Cryptotermes secundus | reverse complement strand
AAACGGATTAACTTGTTAGTATCCATTGAACAGTGAAGATTTACTAGCGTCCGTTCTAGCCCTTACTGGCTGACGACTGTCTGATAACAGGCGTTCTACACCGTTGCCCCTCCACACATAGGTTCGGGTCAGACCCAACAGAAAACACCGCGTAACGTGGTTCTATATTGTTGCGTGTTTACCGGCCTGTCGCCTAGCAATAACATCGTGTTGTAACACCACTATTCTGGCTTTCAGTCGGCATTATGAGGTACCAGTAATTCTGTTACTTTTGTAGTGTAAATTTCTTCAAAGTTATTTCACGTTTCTTAATTTGCTGCTCGTATGCGAATGCCGTGCGTATAGTATGTTCAATTTCCCATTGTTTTATGAATTTGTAGCCCAAGATGTTAAAATCAAGTTTTTTAATCGTTCTGTACAAGCGTTCCAGTCAACATAGATGTGACAAGACGGTAATCCCTGGGAATCCAGCCAATGTGCCGAGTGCAAGGAAGAAATCTGATCCGGGTGTAGTGTTTCTTGAGAGAGTGTAATATGCGCTTCAGGGGAAGGTGAGCGATGTTGACCCTGTGATGGCGGGAGGAGGTGGCAGTTCAAAATTGAGTTGATATTTCCCTTTGAGAGGATATGGACAGCACAAAAAAAACGACAGGTACAATGTTTATTCTATTGTTGCGTGTGTTCGTTGCTGCGGTAACGGTTTTACCGACCTGTCGTCTAGCAACGATACGGTGGTGCATATACAGACAGAGACTGATGGGAGGGATTTATTAAGTACGCCGTTCAAACAAGCTCTGGATCCTTGACATACATAGCAGATATCATAGGAACTGGTTCCTGTAGTTTAAGGTTCTCTCTGGAGGGTGATAGTGATTTCACAAGCCTGCTAATTAAGCACTACGTCATAAAGACGT
>NW_019745110.1:15545-28466 GCF_002891405.2 Cryptotermes secundus | reverse complement strand
GCTAGCTTGCTATCTTTGCGTTGCTAGCTTGCTAGATATGCGTTTAATGCTTGCAAGCTTTGCATTGCTAGCTTGCTACCTTTGCGTTGCTAGCTTCCTAACTTTGCGTTGCTAGCTAACTAGATTGATAGATATGCGTTGGTAGCTTGATAACTTTGCGTTGCTATCTTGCAAGCTTTGCGTTGCTACTTTGCTTGCTTGCTTGATTTACGTAGCTATCTTGCTAGCTTTGCCTTGCTAGCTTTCTAGCTTGGTAGAGTTGGGTTGCTAGCTTGCCAGCTTTGCGTTGCTAGCTTGCTAGTTTTGCGTTGGTAGCTTGCTAGATTTTCGTTTCTAGCTTGCTATCTTTGGTTTTAGGTTGCTGGGTTCCAGATTTTTGGTTCCTAGCTTTGCCTTGCTAACTTGATAGCAGTGCTTGTCTATCTTGCTAGATTTACGTTTCTTGCTTGCTTTGCGATTCTTGCTTGATTTCTTTGCGTTGCTATCTTGTTAGCTATGCGTCTCTAGCTTGCCAGGTTTACGTTGGTATCTTGCAAATTTTCGTTGCAAGCTTGCCAGCTTTGCGTGTCTATCTTGCTAGATATGCATTTCTAGCTTTCTAGCTTTGCGTTGTACCTTATTAGCTTTCCGTTGCTAGCTTGCTAGCTTTGAGTTGCTAGCTTACTAGCTTTTTCGTTGCATGCTTGCTTGCTTGCTTTGCTTTTCTTGCTTCCTAGTTTTGCGTTGCTATTTTGCTACCTGTCGTTGCTCTTTTGCTGGTTTGCGTTGATAGTTTGCTAGCTTTGCGATCTTAGCTTCTTATTTTTGCGTTGCTAGCTTGGTAGTTTTGCGTTCCTAGCTTGCTAGCTTTGCGTTGCTAGCTTGCTAGCTTTGCGTTGCTAGCTTGCTTTCTTTGCTTTGCTAGCTTTACTAGATTGCTAAATATGCTTTGCTAGCTTGCAGCTTTGCGTTGTCATTTTGCCACCTATGCATTTCTAGCTTGCCATCTTGGATTTGCTAACTTGCTAGCTTTTCGTTGCTAGCTTGCTATCTTTGCGTTGCTAGCTTGCAAGCATTGCGATCTAGCTTGCTATCTTTGCGTTGCTAGCTTGCTACCTTTACGTTTCTAGTTTCCTAACTTTCCGTTGCAAGTTTGCTAGCTTTCCGTTGCCAGCATGCTTGCATGCTAAATTTGCGTTGTTACCTTGCTAAGTTTGCGTTGCTAGCTTGCTAGCTTTCCGTTACTAGCTTGCTAGCTTACTAGATATGCGTTGCTCCCTTGCTTACTTTGCGTTTCTAGTTTGCCCGCTTTGCGTTGATATCTTGCCAGCTATGCGTTGATAGCTTGCTAGTTTCCGTTTTTAGCTTGCTAGCTTGCAAATTATGCGTTGCTAGCTTGCTAAATTTGCGTTGCTCACTTGCAATTTTTGCGTTGTTAGCTTCCTAAATTTGTTTTGCTAGCTTGCCAGGTTTGCTTTGCTGGCTTGCTAGCTTTAATATGCTAGCTTGCTAGCTTTGCTTAACTTGCTTGCTTGCTAACTTTCTTGCTAGCTTCCTAGCTTTGCGTTGCCAAATAGCTAGCTCTGCGTTGCTAGCTTAGTAGCTTTGCGTTGCTAGCTGGCTAGCTTGGCTTTGATAGCTTGCTAGCTTTGCTTTGCTACCTTGCTAGCTTTGCGTTGCTGAGCTTGCTAGATTGCTAGATATGCGTTTGCAAGCTTGATAGCTTTGCGTTGCTATTATGCTGGCTTTGCGTTGCTAGCTTGCTAGCTATGTATGTCTAGCTTGCTCCCTTTTCGTTGCTAGGTTGGTAGATTTCCTTTTCTAGCTTGCTAGATTTGCGTTGCTACCTTGCTAGTTTTCTTTGCTAGCTTGGTAACTTTGCGTTGCTAGCTTGCAAGCATTACAATGTAGCTTGCTAGCTTTGCATTTCTAGCTTGCTGTCTTTCGTTGTCAGCTTTCTAGCTTTGCATTGCTAGCTTCCTACCTTTGCCTTGCTAGCTTACTAGATATTCGATGCTAGCTTGACAGCAATGCGTTTCTAGCTTGCCAATTTTGCGTTTCCCGCTTGCTATTTTTGCGTTGCTAGCTTGCTATATTGCTAGATATGCGTTGGTTGCTGCTATCGTTGGGTTGCTAGCTTGTTAACTTTTCGTTGTTAGCTTGTTATCTTGCTAGATTTAGTTTGCTAGCTTGCTAGATTTGCGTTGCTAGCTTTCTACTTTTGATTTGCTAGCTTGCCATCTTTGCGTTGCCAGCTTACCAGCTTTGCGTTGATAGATTGTAAAGTGTGCGTTGGTAGCTTGCTACCTTTGCTTTTATATCTTGCTAACTTTGCTTTGCTAGCTTGCTAGCTTGGCTTTCCTACCTTAATAGTTTTGCGTTGCCAGCTTCCTAGCTTCCAGTTGCTAGCTTCCTAGCTTTACTTTGCTAGCTTGATAACTTTGCTTTGTTATCTAGCTAGATTTGCGTTGCTTGCTTGCTTGCTTTCTTTCCTTTTATTGAGTGCTAAATTTGCGTTGCTCTCTTGCCAGTATGCATTGCTAGTTTGTCAGCTTTGCGTTTCTAGCTTGCTAGATTTACGTTTCTAGCTTGCTAGCTTTGCGTTGTTACCTTACTAGCTTTCCGTTGTTTGCTTGCTAGCTTTGAGTTGCTAGCTTGCTACATTTGCTTTGCATGCTTGCTTGCTTGCTTTGCGTTTCATGCTTCCTACATTGCGTTGCTACTATGCTAGCTTGGCGTTGCTATTTTGCTACCTTTGCGTTGCTAGCTTGCTAGATTGCTAGATTTGCTTTGTTAACTTTCTAGATTTCATTTCTATTTTGCCGGCTTTGAGTTGATAGCTTGCTAGATTTTCGTTCCTAGCTTGCTAGCTTTGCATTCCTAGCTTGTTATTTTTGCGTTGCTATCTTGCTAGCTTTGCGTTGCTAGCTTTACTAGCTTGCTAGATTTGCGTTGTTAGCTTGCCAGCTTTGCGTTTCTATTTTGCCACCTATGCATTTCTAGCTTGCCATCTTCGCTTT
Source organism: Cryptotermes secundus (assembly GCF_002891405.2). NCBI lineage: Eukaryota > Metazoa > Arthropoda > Insecta > Blattodea > Kalotermitidae > Cryptotermes > Cryptotermes secundus. The sequence continues at coordinate 25,467 of NW_019745110.1, read as the reverse complement.
GCTAACTAGCTAGCATTGCCTTGCTAGTTTGCTATCTTTGTGTTGCTAGCTTGCAAGAATTGCGATCTAACTTGCTAAATTTGCGTTGCTAGATTGCTATCTTTGCGTTTCTAGCTTGCTAGCTTTCCGTTGCCATCTTGCTTGCACGATTGATTTGCGTTGACACCTTGCTATGTTTGCGTTGCTAGTTTTCTACCTTGCTACATTAATAGATATGCGTTGCTACCTTGCTAGCTTTGCCTTTCTACCTTGCCAGCTTTGCTTTGCTAACTTGCAAGGTATGCGTTGCTAGCTTGCTAGATTCCGATGCTAGGTTGCTAGCTAGACAACTAGTTCTGCGTTGCTAGCTTGCAAATTTGCGTTGCTAGCTTGGTATTTTTGCGTTGCTAACTTCCTAGCTTTCCTTTGCTGGCTTGCCATGTTTGCGTTGCTAGCTTGCTAGCTTTAAGATGCTAGCTTGCTAGCTTTGCGTAACTTGCTTGCTTGCTATCTTTCGTTGCTAGCTTCCTAGCTTTGAGTAGCTAAATAGCTAGCTCTGCTTTGCTAGCTTAGTAGCTTTTCGTTGCTACCTTGCTAGCTTGATTTTGGTAGCTTGCTACCTTTGCTTTGATAGCTTGCTAGCTTTGCGTTTCTGAGCTTGCTAGATTGATAGATTTGCGTTGCTAGCATGATAGCTTTGGTTTGCTATTATGCTGGCTTTGCGTTGCTAGCTTGCTAGCTTCGCATTGATAGCTTGCTAAATTTGCGTTGCTTGCTTGCTAATTTTAGTTGATAGCTTGCTAGCTTTGCTTTGCTATTATGCTACATTTGCTTTGCTTCCTTGGTTGCTTTCTTTGCGTTTCTGATTGCTAGATTTGCTTTGCTAGCCTGCTAGCTTTGCGTTGCTAGAATGCAAACTTTTTACCTCTGCGTTGCAAGCTTGCAAGTTTTGCCTTGCTAGCTTGCTAGATTGCCGTTGCTAGCTTTGCGTTCCTATCTTGCTTGTTTTGCTTTGCTAGCTTGCTAGCTCAGCGATGCTATCTTGCTAGATTGCTAAATTTTCGTTGCTAGCTTGATAGCTTTGCGTTGCTTTCTTACTAGATTTGCGTTGCTAGCTTGCTTACATTGGGTTGCTAGCTTGCTAGCATTGCGTTGCTAACTCCATAGCTTTGCGTTTCTAACTTGCTAGCTATTCGATTCTTGCTTGCTTGCTTTGCGTTGCTAACTTGCTAGTTTGCGTTGCTAGCTTGCTAGCTTTTCGTTGCTAGCTTGCATGCATTGCGATCTAACTTGCTAGATATGCGGTGCAAGCTTGCTCTCTTTGAGTTGCTAGCTTGCTAGATTTGCTTTGCTAGCTTGCTAGCTTTGCGTTGCTAGCTTGTTATTTTTGCGTTGCTAGCTTTCTAGATATCGTTGATAGCTTGCTAGCTATGCGTTGCTATCTTGCTAGCTTTGCGTTGCTAGCTTGATAGCTTTGAGTTGTTGCTTGCTAGATTGCTAAATATGCGTTGGTAGCTTGTCAGCTTTGCGTTGTTAGCTTGCCAATTTACGTTGCTAGCTTGCCAAATTTGCGTTGCTAACTTCGTAGCTTATCGTTGCTAGCTTGCTAGCTTAGATTTGCTAGCTTGCTAGCTTTGCGTTGCTAGCTTGCCATCTTTGCCTTGCTAGATTAGCAGCTTTGCGTTGCTAGCTTGCAGGGTTTGCGTTTGTAGCTTGCTAGCTTTGCGTTTATATCCTGCTATCTTTGCGTTGCTATCTTACTAGATTTGCGTTGCTAACTTGCTAGCTCTGGGTTGCTAGCTTGCTAGATTTGCGTTGCTAACTCCTAGCTTTGCGTTTCTAGCTTGCTATCTTTGCGTTGCTAGTTTGCTAACTTCCAGTTACTAGGCAGCTAGCTTTGCTTGCTAACTTGATAGTTTTGCTTTGCTATCTTTCTAGATTTGGGTTGCTTGCTTGCTTGCTTTCTTTGAGTTTCTTGATTGCTAGATTTGCGTTGCTAACTTGCCATTGTGCCTTGCTAATTTGCTAGATTTGCGTTGAATGCTTGCTTTTTACTTTGCGTTTCTAGCTTGCTAACATTGAGTTGCTACTTTGCTAGCTTTCCGATGCTAGCTTGCTAGCTTTGCGTTGCATCCTTGCTTGCTTGCTTTGCGTTTCTTGCTTCCTAGCTTTGCGTTTCTACCTTGCTAGCTTGGCGTTGCTAGCTTGCTCTCTTAGCGTTCCTAGGTTGCTGGATTTCTAGATTTGCGTTGTTAACTTGCTAGCATTCGATGCTATCTTGCTGGATTTCCGTTGCTACCTTGCTAGCTTTCGTTGCTAGCATTCTAGCTTTGGTTTGCTAGCTTACTACTTTTGCGTTGCTACTTTGGTAACTTTGAGTAGCTAGCTTGCTAGCTTCGCGTTGCTAGCTTGCTAACTTTATGTTGCTAGCTTGCTAGATATGCGTTGATAGCTTGCCAGCTTTGCGTTGCTAGATTTACAGCTATGCTTTTCTAGCTTGCCAACATGGCGTTGATACCTTTCTAGCTTTGCCTTGCTAGCTTGCTAGATTTGCGTTGCTAGCTTCCTAATTTTGCGTTCCTAGCTTGGTAGTTTTGCGTTGCTAGATTGCAAGCATTAAGAACTAGCTTCCTGAAATTGCGTTGCAAGCTTGCTACCTTTCCGTTGCTAGTTTGCTAGCTTTCCGTTGCTAGTTTGCTAGCTTTCCGTTGCTATCTTGCTAGCATGCAATATTTGCGTTGCTACCTGCTAGCTTTGGTTGCTAGCTTGCTAGATTTCCGTTCCTAGCTTGCTAACTTACTAGATATTAATTTCTACCTTGCTAGCTTTGCGTTGCTTTCTTGCCAGCTTTGCGTTGCTCGCTTGCTAGTTTTGCGTTGCTTGCTTTATATTTGCGTTGCAAGCTTGCTTGCTTGCTAGATATGTGTTGCTAGCTTGCTAGCTTTGCGTTGCTAGCTTAATATTTTTACGTTGCTAGCTTCCTAGCTTTGCTTTGCTAGCTTGCCAGCTTTGCGTTGCTATCTTGCTAGATTTTAGTACCTAGCTTGCTATCTTTGCGTTGCTAGCTTGCCAGGTCTGCGTTGCTATCTTGCCAGCTTTGCGTTGCTAGCTTGCTAGCTTTGCGATGCAAGCTTGCCAACTTTGCGTTGCTAGCTTCTAAGCTTTCTGTTGCTAGCTTGCTAGCATGCTAGATTTGCGTTGCTACCTTGATTGCTTTGCGTTGCTAGCTTCCTAGCTTTCCGTTTCTAGCTTGCTAACTTACTTGATATGCGTTGCAACTTTGCTAGTTTTGCGTTGCTAGCTTGCTAGCTTTGTTATGCTAGCTTGCATTTTGCGTTGCTAACTTCCTAGCATTGTTTTGCTAACTTGCTAACTTTATGTTGCTAGCTTGCTAATTTTGAGTTGCTAGCTTGCTAGCTTTGCGTAGCTTGCTTGCTTGCAAGCTTTCGTTGCTAGCTTCCTACATTTGCGTTGCTAAATTGCTAGGTTCATTGCTAGCTTAGTAGCTTTGCGTTGCTAAATTGCTAGATTTTCTTCGGAATAATGCTAACTTTGCGTTGCTAGCTTGCTAGCTTTTGCGTTGCTGAGCTTGCTAGATTGCTAGATTTGCGTTGCTATTTTGATAGCTTTGCGTTGCTATCTTGCTGGCTTTGCGTTGCTTGCTTTCTAAGTTTGCGTTGCTAGATTGCTCGCTTTGCGTTACTAGCTTGGTAGATTGCGTTGCTAGCTTGCTAGCCTTGCGTTGCTTGCTTGCTTGTTTTGCGTTGCTACCTTGGTAACTTTGCGTTGCTAGATAGCAAGCATTTCGATCAAGCATGCTAGATTTGCGTTGCTAGCTTGCTATCTTTGCGTTGATAGCTTGCTAGCTTTGCGTTGCTAACTAGGTACCTTTGCGTTGCTATCTTCCTAACTTTACGTTGCTAGCTTGCTAGATTCCAAGATATGCTTTGGTAACTTGCTAGCTTTGCGTTGCTAACTTGCTAACTTTGCTTTGTTAGCTTGCTATTTTCCTAGATTTACGTTGCTAACTTGCTAGCTTTGCTTTGCTAGCTTGCTAGCTTTAATTTGCTAGCTTGCTAGCTTGCCATCTTTGCGTTGCTAGCTTACCAGCTTTGCGTTGCTAGCTTGCTCGGTTTGCGTTGGTTGCTTGCATGTTTTGCGTATAAATTTTGCTATCTTTGCGTTGTAAGCTTGCTACTTTTGCGGTATTAGCTTAAAAGCTTTGCTTTGCTAGCTTGCTAGCTTCCAGTTACTATCTTGCTAGCTTCCAATTGCTAGCTTGCTAGCTTTGCATTTCTAGATTTTTTCTTTTCTTTGCTATTTTGCTAGATTTGCGTTGCTTCCTTGTTTGCATTCTTTGCGTTTTTGATTAATAGTTTTGCGTTGCTAGCTTGCCAGCTTTGCGTTGCTAGCTTGCCAGCTTTGCGTTGCTAGCTTGCTAGCTTTGCGTCGCTAGCTTGTTAGATTGCTAGATATGCGTTTGTAGCTTGCTAGCTTTGGGTTGCTAGCTTGCTAGCTTGCTAGATTTGCGTTGCTAATTTGTTAGCTTTGCGTTGCTAGCTTGCTAGCTTGATTTGCTAGCTTGCTAGCTTTGAGTTGCTAGCTTGCCATCTTTGCGTTGCTAGCTTACCAGCTTTGCGTTGCTAGCATGCTAGTTTTGCGTTGGTAGCTTGCCTGTTTTGCGTTTCTCTCTTGCTATATTTGCGTTGCTAGCTTGCTAGCATTGCGTTGCTAGCTTAATAGTTTGCTTTGATATCTTGCTAGGTTTGCGTTATTTGCTTGCTTGCTTTCTTTGCTTTTCTTGATTTCTAGATTTGCGTTGCTAGCTTGAGAGTTTGCGTTGCTAGTTTTCAAGCTTTGCGTTTCTAGCTTGCTAGATTTCCGTCCTAGCTTGCTGGCTTTTCGTTGCTACCTTACTAGCTTTCCGTTGCTAGATTGCTAGCTTTGAGTTGCTAGATGGTTTGCTTTTCGTTCCATGCTTGCATGCTTTTCGTTCCATGCTTGCTTGCTTTTCGTTTATTGCGTCCTAACTTTGCGTTGCTAACTTGCTAGTTTGGCCTTGCTATCTTGTTAGCTTTACGTTGCTAGCTTGCTAAATTTGCGTTGCTAGCTTGCTAGATTGCTAGATTTGCGTTGTTTACTTGCTAGCATTCGTTGCTATCTTGCTGGGTTTGTTTTGCTGGTTGCTAGATTTTAGTTGCTATTTTGATAGCTTTGCGTTGCTAGCTTGCTAGCTTTGCTTTGCTAGCTTACCAGTTTTGCGTTGCTGGTTTGGTAGCTTTGCGTTGCTAGCTTGCTAGCTTTGCTGTCCTAGCTTTCTAATTTTGCGTTGCTATCTTGGTAGCTTTGCGTTGTTAACTTGCTAGCTTTGCGTTGCTAACTTGCCAACTTTGCGTTGCTAGCTTGCTGTCTTATCGTTGCTAGCTTGCTAGGTTAGATTTGCTAGCTTGCCGGCTTTGCTTTGCTAGCTTGTAATCTTTGCGTTGCTAGATTACAAGCTTTGCTTTGCTAGCTTGCTGGGTTTGCGTTGGTAGCTTGCTAGCTTTGTGTTTATATCCTGCTATTTTTGCGTTGCTAGCTTGCTAGCTTTGCGTTGCTAGCTTAATAGATTTGCGTTGCTAGCTTGCTAGTTTAAGTTACTAGGTTGTTAGCTTTGCTTGCCAACTTGATAGCTTTGCTTTGCTTTCTTGCTCGATTTTCGTTGCCTGCTTGCATGCTTTATTTTCGTTTCTTTATTGCTAAATTTGCGTTGCTATCTTTCCAGTTTGCTTTGCTAGCTTTCTAGATTTGCGTTGCATTCATGCTTTTTTGCTCTGCGTTTCTAGCTTCCTAGCTTTGCATTGCTACCTTGCTAGCTTTCCAGTGCTAGCTTGCTAGCTTTGCGTTGCATACTTGCTTGCTTTGCGTTTCTTTGCTTCCTAGCTTTGCGTTGCTACCTTGTTAGCTTGGCGTTGTTAGCTTGATATCTTAGCGTTCCTAGGTTGCAAGATTGCTAGATTTGCGTTGTTAACTTGCTAGCATTCGTTGCTAACTTGCTGGCTTTGCGATGCTATCTTGCTGGCTTTGCGTTGCTAGCTTGCTAGCTATTCGTTGCTAGCATGTTAGCTTTGCGTTGCTCTCTTACAAGTTTTGCGTTGCTACTTTGGTCGCTTTGCGTTGCTAGCTTGCTAGGTATGTGTTCATAGCTTCCTATTTTTGCGTTGCTAGCTTGCTAGATATGCGTAGATTGCTTGCCAGTTTTGCGTTGCTAGCTTTCCAGCTATGCGTTTCTCGCTTGCCAACATGGCGTTGATAGCTTGCTAGCTTTGTGTTGCTAGCTTTCTAGATTTGCGTTGCTACCTTGCTAATTTTGCCTTGCTAGCTTGGTAGCTTTACTTTGTTATATTGCAAGCATTGCGAACTAGCTTGCATACTTTGCGTTGCTACCATGCTATTTTTGCGTTGTTAGCTTGCTACCTTTCCGTTGCTAGTTTGCTAGCTTTCCGTTGCTACCTTGCTGGCATGTTAGATTTGCGTTGTTACCTTGCTAGCTTTGGTTGCTAGCTTGCTAGTTTTCCGTTCCTAGCTTGCTAACTTACGAGATATTCATTGATAACTTGCTAGATTTGCGTTGCTTGCTTGCCAGTTTTCTTTGCTAGTTTGCCAGCTTTGCGTTGCTGGCTTGCTATTTTCCGTTGCAAGTTTGCTAGCTGGCTAGATATGCGTTGCTAGCTTGCTAGCTTTGCGTTGCTAGCTTGCTATTATTACGTTGCTAGCTTCCTAGATTTCCTTTTCTAGCTTGCCAGCTTTGCGTTGCTAGCTTGCTAGCTTTTAATTGCTAGCTTGCTATCTTTGCGTTGATAGCTTGCTAGATATGCGTTGCTAGCTTGCCAGCTCTGCGTTGCTATCTTGCCAGCTATGCTTTGCTAACTTGCTAGCTTTGCGTTCCTATTTTCCAAGCTTTCCGTTTCTAGCTTGCTATCTTACTAGATATGAGTTGCTACTTTGCTAGCTTTGCGTTGCTAGCTTGCGACATTTGAGTTGCTAGCTTGCTAGTCTCCGTTGCTAGCTTCTAGATTGCTTGAAAAGCGTTGCTAGCTTGCTAGCTTTGTGTTGCTAGCTTGCTATTTTTGTGTTGCTATCTTCCTAGTTTGCTTTGCTAACTTGCTAGCTTTGCGTTGCTAGCTTGCTAGCTTTGAGTTACTAGCTTGCTAGCTTTGCGTAGCTTGCTTGCTAGCTAGCTTTCGTTGCTAGCTTCCTACCTTTGCGTTGCTAAATTGCTAGCTTTTCATTGATAACTTAGTAGCATTGCGTTGCTAACTTGTTACATTTTCTTTGGTATCTTGCTAAATTTGCGTTGCTAGCTTGCTAGCTTTTGCGTTGCTGAGCTTGCTAGATTGCTAGATTTGCGTTGCTGAGCTTGCAAGTTTGCTAGATTTGCGTTGCTATGTTGATAGCTTTGCGTTGCTCTCTTGCTGACTTTGTGTTGCTAGCTTGATAACGTTGGTTTCTAGCTTGCTCGCTTTGCGTTGCTAGCTTAGTAGATTGCGTTGCTAGCTTGCTAGCTTTGCGTTGCTTGCTTGCTAGTTTTGCGTTGCTAGCTTGGTAACTTTGCGTTGCTAGCTAGCAAGCATTGCGATCTAGCTTGCTAATTTGCGTTGCTAAATTGCTAACTTTGCGTTGCTAGCTTGCTAACTTTTGCTTTACTATCTAGGTAGTTTTGCGTTGCTAGCTTCCTAACTTTGCGTTGCTAGCTTGCTAGATTGCTAGGTATGCGTTGGTAGCTTGTTAGCTTTGCGTTGCTAGCTTGCTAACTTTGCCATGCTAGCTTGCTATCTTGCTAGAATTACGTTGCTAGCTTTCTAGCTTTGCGTTGCTATCTTGCTATCTTTAATTTGCTAGCTTGCTAGCTTTACATCTTTGCATTGCTTGCTTACCATCTTTGAGTTGTAGCTTGCTAGGTTTGCGTTGGTAGCTTGCTAGTTTTGCGTATTTATCTTGCTTTCTTTGCGTTGCTAACTTGCTACTTTTGCGGTGTTAGCTTAAAAGGTTTGCTTTTCTAGTTTGCTAGCTAGCAGTTGCTAGGTTGCTAGCTTCCAATTGCTAGTTTGCTAGCTTTGCTTTGCTAGCTTGATTTTTTTTTTTGCTATTTTGCTACATTTGCGTTACTTGCTTGCTTGCTTTCTTTGTGTTTTTGATTGCTAGATTTGCGTTGCTAGCTTGCTAGCTTTGCGTTGCTAGCATGCTAACTTGATACCTCAGTGTTGGTAGCTTGCTAATTTTGCCTTGTTAGCTTGCTAAATTTCCGTTGCTACTTGCTAGCTTTTCGTTGCTCTCTTGCTAGCTTTCTTTTGCTAGCTTGCTAGCTCTGCGTTTCTATCTTGCTAGATTGCTAGATTTGCGTTGTAAGTTTGATAACTTTGCGTTGCTATCTTACTAGATTTGCGTTGCTAGCTTGCTAGGTTTGAATTGCTAACATGCTAGGTTTAAGTTGCTAGCTTGGTAGCTTTGCTTTGCTAGCTTGCTAGCTTTGCATTGCTAGCTTGCTAGGTTTGCGTTGCTAGCATGGTAGCTTTGAGTTGCTATCTTGCTTGCTTGCTTTGCGTTTCGTGCTTCCTAACTTTGCGTTGCTTGCTTGCTAGCTTTGCGTTGGTAACTTGCTAGCTTTGGCTTCGTAGCTGCTAGATTGCTAGATTTGCGTTGTTAACTTGCTAGCATTCGTTGCTATCTTGCTGGATTTGCGTTGCTAGAAATGCTAGCTTTGCGTTGCTAGCTTACTAATTTTGCGTTGCTACTTTGGTCGCTTTGCGTTGCTAGCTTGCTAGCTTTGCGTTCCTAGCTTGCTAGTATTGCGTTGTTATCTAGTAAGCTTTGCGTTCCTTGCTTTCTAGCATTGCGTTGCTACCTTGCTAGCTTCGCGTTGCTAGCGTGCTATCTTTGCTTTGCTAGCTTGCTAGATATGCGTTGCTAGCTTGCCAGCTTTGCGTTGCTCACTTGTTGTTTTTGCGTTGCTAGCTTGCTAGATATGCGTTGCTAGCTTGCCAGCTTTGCGTTGCTCACTTGTTGTTTTTGCGTTGCTAGCTTGCTAGATATGCGTTGCTAGCTTGCCAGCTTTGCGTTGCTCACTTGTTGTTTTTGCGTTGCTAGCTTGCTAGATATGCGTTGCTAGCTTGCCAGCTTTGCGTTGCTCACTTGTTGTTTTTGCGTTGCTAGCTTGCTAGATATGCGTTGCTAGCTTGCCAGCTTTGCGTTGCTAGCTTGCCAGCTTTGCGTTGCTCACTTGTTGTTTTTGCGTTGCTAGCTTGCTAGATATGCGTTGCTAGCTTACCAGCTTTGCGTTGCTAGCTTGCAAGCTTTTCGTTTCTATATTGCCCGCCTTGCTTTGCTAGCTTGCGAGCTTTGCGTTGCTAGTTTGCAGTTTTGCGTTGCCAGCTTGCAAGCTTTGCGTTGCTAGCTTGCTAGATTTGCGTGGCTTACTTGCTAGCTTTGCGTTGCTAAATTTCTAGATTGCTAGCTTTGTGATGCTATCTTGCTTGGTTTGCGTTGCTAGCTTGCTAGCTTTGCGTTGCAAACTTGCTAGCTTTGCTTTGCTAGCTTCCAAGTTTTGCGTTCCTATTGTAACCGTCCAAACCTTTCAATACTCTTTAATTGGGGCATGTTCCTTTTCAGCCATTTCAATAGAGTGACTGATTTATATGGGTGACCCATCCATTAAGAAGTTGACATGCATTTCGCATTTGGACAGGAACAACTTATTTTGATACCTGGACCTTGGGTGACCGTTAGAGGGTCGAGGCAATTATGAAAAGGATATGTTTGTTGTCTGCCCTAAACTAAGACATAAGTGCTTTCACATGTAGGGTCCCGGGTTCAAAATCTCTGGATCTCTTCATTCTCAAAGTTAGTAATGTGATTGTCTTGTACTGATGGTATCATGATTTGGCAGTTAAAATCAGCCATTAGA
>NW_019745110.1:0-13226 GCF_002891405.2 Cryptotermes secundus | reverse complement strand
TCTGGATCTCTTCATTCTCAAAGTTAGTAATGTGATTGTCTTGTACTGATGGTATCATGATTTGGCAGTTGAAATCAGCCATTAGAAGACTATTCTTGTCTGGGAAAGAGGCCGTCGGTTCAAATCCTATACGGTGATGGAGTGACCCTCCCGCAGAATTGAGTGGGAGAGGCACTTGGTGTTATAATTCTTCAGAGACAGACGTATCCGACTTGGCACTTAGAATTCACCAGAGGCAGACGTCATTTACCTGCTCTCTCTAAGTTTATCTAAATTTAAAAGTATTTATTTGGCTCGATTAATCTTTGGCACATTACTCCCTACTCGCCGATAAGGTTATAGTTTGATTCTGAAAAAAACAATATTGTGATTAAGCAGAAAATAGAGTATTTATTTGTATCAGTGGACTAGTTTTAAATGTGCAGTCTCCGCGTTGCTCTAGTTATTACCGTGGCACAACCCTGAGAAGAGTCAAAAGTGTTCTACCGAAGCGGGCAAGCAAATAAATAAACATAAAGATAGATAGGCAACGGTCACGAGAAGTGGTGAACAACGGTTGTAAGAAGTGACGAGAGTGTGCGGTTATACTATTTTGCCAGGTGTGTTTCCTAGCTTGCCAGCTTTGCGTTGCTAGCTTGCTAGATTTCTTTGCTAGCTTCCTAGCTTTGCTTTGCTAGCATGCTAGCTTTCCGTTGCTATCTTGCCAGCTTGCGTTTCTATCTTGCCAGTTGTGCGTTGCTAGCTTGCCAGCTGTGCGTTGCCAGCATGCAAGCTTTGCGGTGGTAGCTTGCTATTTTCGAGTTCCTAGCTTGCTAGATTTGCTTTGCCAGCTTGCAAGCTATGCGTTGCTAGCTTGCTCTCTTGCTAGATTTGCGTTGCTTGCTTGCTTGCTTTGCGATTCTTGGTAGATTGCTTCGCGCTAATAGCCTGTTAGCTTTGCGTGGCTAGATTGCTAGCTTTGCGTTGCTAGCTTCCTAGCTTTCCTATGGTAGCATGCTAGCTTTTGTTGCTAGCTAGACAGCTTTGCGTTTCCAGCTTGCCAGCTTTGCTTTGCTAGCTTGCAAGCTTTGCGTTGCTAGCTTGCAAGCTTGGCCTTGCTACCTTGCTAGCTTTCCGTTGCTGGCTCGCTAGCTTACTAGATATGCGATGCCAGTTTGCTAGCATTGCGTTGCTAGCTTGCAACATTTCGTTGTTACCTTTATAGATTTGCGTTGCTAGCTTGCAGATTTGAGTTGCTGGCTTACCAGTTTCCGTTGCAAGCTTGCTAGCTTGCTAGATATGCGTTGCTAACTTGTAAGCTTTGTGTTGCTAGCTTGCTATTTTTGCGTTGCTAGCTTCCTAGCTTTGCTTTGCCAGCTTGCCAGCTCTGCGTTGCTATCTTGCCAGCTTTGCGTTGCTAGCTTGGTAGCTTTGCGTTGCTAGCTTGTAAGATTGCTAGATATGCGTTTGTAGCTTGCTAGCTTTGCGTTGCTAGCTCGCTAGCTTTACGATGCTAGTTTGCTAGCTTGCTAGATTTACGTTGCTAGCTTGCTAGCTTTGCGTTGCTAAGTTGATATCTTTGATTTGCTAGCTTGCTTGCTTTGCGTTGCTATCTTGCTAGCTTGGTAAATTTGCGTTGCTCTCTTGCCAGGTTTGCGTTGCTAGCTTGCTAGGTTTGCGTTAGTAGCTGGCAAGCTTTACGTTTCTAGCTTGCTATCTTTGCGTTGCTAGCTTGCTAGCTTCCAGTTGCTATGTTGCTAGCTTTGCCTTGCTAGCTTGATAGCTTTGCTGTGCTATCTTGCTAGATTTGTTTTGCTTGCTTGCTTGCTTTGCGATTCTTGCTTGCTTGCTTTGCGTTGCTAGCTTGCCAGCTTTGCGTTGCTAGCTTGCTAGCTTTGCGTTGCTAGCTTGCTAGCTTTGCGTTTCTAGCTTGGTAGCTTTTCGTTGCTAGCTTGCTAGCTATGCGTTGCTAGCTTGCTAGCTTCGCCTTGCTCGCTTGCTAGATGGCAGTTGCTAGCTTGCTATCTTTGCGTTGCTATCTTGCTAGCTTTGCGTTGCTCGCTTGCTAGCTCTGTGTTGGTAGCTGGTTAGATTGCTAGATTTGCGTTGCTAGCTAGCAAGATTTTGCGTTGCTCTCTTACTTGATATGCGTTGAAAGCTTGCTAGCTTTGCGTTCCGAGCTTGCTAGCTTTGCGTTGCAAACTCCCGAGCTTTGCGTTGCTATCTTGCTAGCTTTGCGTTTCTTGCTTGCTAGCTAGCTAGATATGCGTTGTTAGGTTGCTAGCTTAGCGTTTCTATCTTGCAAGATTTATGTTGTTAATTGCTATCTCTGCATTGCAAGCATCCTAGCTTTGCGTTGTTAGCTTGCTAGCTGTGCGTTGCTAGCTTGTTAGCTTTGCTTTGTAGCTTGCAAACTATCCATTGCTGGCTTGCTAGCTTGCTAGATAAGCGTTGCTATGTTGCTAGCTTTGCGTTTCTAGCTTGCAAACTTTGCGTTGCTAGCAAGCCAGGTGTTCGTTTCTAGCTTGTCAGCTTTGCGTTGCTAGCTTGCCTACATTGCTTTGCCAGCTTGCAAGCTTTGCGTTGCTAGCTTGCTCTCTTGCCAGATTTGCGTTGCTAGCTTGCCAGGTTTGCGTTGCTAGCTTGCCAGGTTTGCTTTTCTAGCTTGCCAGCTTTGCGTTGCTAGCTTGCCAGATTTGAATTGCTAGCTTGCCAGCTTTGCGTTGCGAGCTTGCTAGCTGTCCTTTGCTAGCATGGTAGATATGCGTTGCTAGCTTGGTTACTTTGCGTTGCTAGCTTGCAAGCATTGCGATCTAGCTTGCTGGCTTTGCTTTGCAAGCTTGCTATCTTTGCGTTGCTAGCTTGGTAGCTTTGCGTTACTAGCTTCCTATCTTTGCGTTGTTCGATTGCCAGATATTCGTTGCTAGCTTTACAACTTTAAGTTGCTAGCTTGCCAAATTTGCTTTGTTAGCTTGCAAACTTTGTGTTGCTAGCTTGCTAGATTGCTAGATAAGCGTTGGTATCTTGCTAGCTTTGCGTTGCTAGCTTGCTCTCTTTGCGTTGCTAGCTTCCTATCTTGCTATATTTGCGTTGCTAGCTTAATAGCTTTGGGTTGCTAGCTTGCTATTTATAATTTGCTAGCTTGTTAGCTTACCAGCTTTGCGTTGCTAGCTTGCTAGGTTTGCGTTGTTCGCTTGATAGTTTTGCGTATCTATCTTGCTATCTTTGAGTAGCTAGCTTGCTAGTTTGGCGGTGCTAGCTTAAAATCTTGGCTTTTCTAGCTTGCTAGCTTCCAGTTGCTAGATTTCTAGCTTTGCTGTGCTAGCATGATTTCTTTGCTTTGCTATTTTGCTAGATTTGCGTTGCTTCATTTCGTGCATTCTTATGTTTTTGATTGTTAGATTTGCGTTGGTAGCTTGTTAGATTTGCGTTGGTAGCATGCTAACTTGCTATCTCTTCGTTGCTAGCTTGCTAGTTTTGCCTTGCTAGCTTGCTAGATTGCCGTTGCTAGCTTGCTAGCTTTGAGTTGCTATCTTGCTAGCTTTGCTTTGCTAGCTTGCTAGCTCTGCGTTGCTAGATTGCTAGAATTGCATTGCTATCTTGGTAGCATTTGGTTGTTATCTTACTAGATTTGTGTTGCTATCTTGCTAGATTTGGGTGATATTTTGCTAGCATTCCGTTGCTAACTCCCTAGCTTGCCGTTGCTAGCTTGCTAGCTTTGCGTTGCTAGATTGCTAGCTTGAAAAATTTGCGTTGCTAGGTTGTTAACTTTGCTTTTCTAGCTTGCTAGCTTTGCGTTCCTAGCTTGCTAGATTGATAAATTTGCGTTGCTAGCTTGCTAGAATTGCGTTGCGAGCTTTCAAGCTATGCGTAGCTTGCTTGCTTGCTTTGCGTTCTTTTGCTGGCTAGCTTTCGTTGCAAGCATCCTAGCTTTGCGTTATTAAAGGGCTAGTTTTGCGTTTCTAGCTTCGTAGCTTTGCGTTGCTACCTTGCTAGCTTGGCTTTGGTACCTTGCAAGCTTTGCGTTGCTAGATTCCTAGCTTTGAGCTGCTAGCTTGCTAGATTGCTAGATTTGCGTTGCTAGCTTGATAGCTTTGCGATGCTATCTTGCTCGCTTTGCGTTGCTAGCTTGCTAGTTTTGCATTGCTAACTTCCTAGCTTTGCGTTGATAACTTGGTAGCATTTCTTTGCTAGCTTGCTAGCTTTGCGTTGATAGCTTGCTAGGTTTGCATCGCTAGCTTAGTAGTTTTGAGTTGCTAGCATTGCAATTTTTGCGATCTGGCTTAGTACCTTTGCGTTGCTAGCTTGTTACCTTTGCGTGGCTAGCTTGCTAGCTTTGCTATGCTAGCTTGCTATTTTTTTTGCTAGCTTGCTAGATATGCGTTGCTAGCTTGCCAGTTTTGCGTTGATGGCTTGATAGTTTTCGTTGCTAGCTTGCTAGATTTGCGATGCTAGCTTGTTAGATTGCTAGATATGCGTTGGTAGCTTGCAAGCTTAATAGATTATCGTTGCTAATTTACTAGCTTTGCGTTGCTAGCTTGCTAGCTTTGATTTGCTAGCTTGCTAGCTTTGCGTTGCTAGCTTGCCATCTTTGAGTTTCTAGCTTACCAGCTTTGCGTGTCCAGCTTGCAATGATTGCGTTGATAGCTTTGCGTTTTTATCTTGCAATCTTTGCGTTGCTATCTAGCTAGCTTTGCGTTGTTAGGTTAATAGTTTTGCTTTGCTAGCTTCCTAGCTTCCAGTTGCTAGCTTGCTAGCTTTTTTGCAAGCTTGATAGCTTTGCTTTGCTATCTTACTAAATTTGCGTTGCTTGCTTGCTTGTTTCTTTGCTTTTCTTGATTGCTAGATTAGCGTTGCTAGCTTGCCAAATTGAGTTGCTAGCTTGCCAGCTTTGCGTTTCTAGCTTGTTAGATTTGCGTTTCTAGCTTGCTACCTTTTCGTTGCTACCTTACAAACTTTCCGTTGCTAGCTTGCTATCTTTGAGTTGCAAGCTTGCTAGCTTTGCGTTCCATGCTTGCTTGCTTGCTTTGCGTTTCTTGCGTCCTAGCTTTGCTCTGTTTACTTGCTAACTTGGCTTAGCTAGCGTGCTATATTTTCGTTGGTAGCTTGAAAATTTTGCGTTGCAAGCTTGCTAGATTGCTAGATTTGCGTTGTTAACTTGCTAGATTTGTTTGCTCGCTTTACAACTTTAAGTTGCTAGCTTGCCAAATTTGCTTTGTTAGCTTGCAAACTTTGTGTTGCTAGCTTGCTAGATTGCTAGATAAGCGTTGGTATCTTGCTAGCTTTGCGTTGCTAGCTTGCTCTCTTTGCGTTGCTAGCTTCCTATCTTGCTATATTTGCGTTGCTAGCTTAATAGCTTTGGGTTGCTAGCTTGCTATTTATAATTTGCTAGCTTGTTAGCTTACCAGCTTTGCGTTGCTAGCTTGCTAGGTTTGCGTTGTTCGCTTGATAGTTTTGCGTATCTATCTTGCTATCTTTGAGTAGCTAGCTTGCTAGTTTGGCGGTGCTAGCTTAAAATCTTGGCTTTTCTAGCTTGCTAGCTTCCAGTTGCTAGATTTCTAGCTTTGCTGTGCTAGCATGATTTCTTTGCTTTGCTATTTTGCTAGATTTGCGTTGCTTCATTTCGTGCATTCTTATGTTTTTGATTGTTAGATTTGCGTTGGTAGCTTGTTAGATTTGCGTTGGTAGCATGCTAACTTGCTATCTCTTCGTTGCTAGCTTGCTAGTTTTGCCTTGCTAGCTTGCTAGATTGCCGTTGCTAGCTTGCTAGCTTTGAGTTGCTATCTTGCTAGCTTTGCTTTGCTAGCTTGCTAGCTCTGCGTTGCTAGATTGCTAGAATTGCATTGCTATCTTGGTAGCATTTGGTTGTTATCTTACTAGATTTGTGTTGCTATCTTGCTAGATTTGGGTGATATTTTGCTAGCATTCCGTTGCTAACTCCCTAGCTTGCCGTTGCTAGCTTGCTAGCTTTGCGTTGCTAGATTGCTAGCTTGAAAAATTTGCGTTGCTAGGTTGTTAACTTTGCTTTTCTAGCTTGCTAGCTTTGCGTTCCTAGCTTGCTAGATTGATAAATTTGCGTTGCTAGCTTGCTAGAATTGCGTTGCGAGCTTTCAAGCTATGCGTAGCTTGCTTGCTTGCTTTGCGTTCTTTTGCTGGCTAGCTTTCGTTGCAAGCATCCTAGCTTTGCGTTATTAAAGGGCTAGTTTTGCGTTTCTAGCTTCGTAGCTTTGCGTTGCTACCTTGCTAGCTTGGCTTTGGTACCTTGCAAGCTTTGCGTTGCTAGATTCCTAGCTTTGAGCTGCTAGCTTGCTAGATTGCTAGATTTGCGTTGCTAGCTTGATAGCTTTGCGATGCTATCTTGCTCGCTTTGCGTTGCTAGCTTGCTAGTTTTGCATTGCTAACTTCCTAGCTTTGCGTTGATAACTTGGTAGCATTTCTTTGCTAGCTTGCTAGCTTTGCGTTGATAGCTTGCTAGGTTTGCATCGCTAGCTTAGTAGTTTTGAGTTGCTAGCATTGCAATTTTTGCGATCTGGCTTAGTACCTTTGCGTTGCTAGCTTGTTACCTTTGCGTGGCTAGCTTGCTAGCTTTGCTATGCTAGCTTGCTATTTTTTTTGCTAGCTTGCTAGATATGCGTTGCTAGCTTGCCAGTTTTGCGTTGATGGCTTGATAGTTTTCGTTGCTAGCTTGCTAGATTTGCGATGCTAGCTTGTTAGATTGCTAGATATGCGTTGGTAGCTTGCAAGCTTAATAGATTATCGTTGCTAATTTACTAGCTTTGCGTTGCTAGCTTGCTAGCTTTGATTTGCTAGCTTGCTAGCTTTGCGTTGCTAGCTTGCCATCTTTGAGTTTCTAGCTTACCAGCTTTGCGTGTCCAGCTTGCAATGATTGCGTTGATAGCTTTGCGTTTTTATCTTGCAATCTTTGCGTTGCTATCTAGCTAGCTTTGCGTTGTTAGGTTAATAGTTTTGCTTTGCTAGCTTCCTAGCTTCCAGTTGCTAGCTTGCTAGCTTTTTTGCAAGCTTGATAGCTTTGCTTTGCTATCTTACTAAATTTGCGTTGCTTGCTTGCTTGTTTCTTTGCTTTTCTTGATTGCTAGATTAGCGTTGCTAGCTTGCCAAATTGAGTTGCTAGCTTGCCAGCTTTGCGTTTCTAGCTTGTTAGATTTGCGTTTCTAGCTTGCTACCTTTTCGTTGCTACCTTACAAACTTTCCGTTGCTAGCTTGCTATCTTTGAGTTGCAAGCTTGCTAGCTTTGCGTTCCATGCTTGCTTGCTTGCTTTGCGTTTCTTGCGTCCTAGCTTTGCTCTGTTTACTTGCTAACTTGGCTTAG
Organism: Cryptotermes secundus; assembly: GCF_002891405.2. NCBI lineage: Eukaryota > Metazoa > Arthropoda > Insecta > Blattodea > Kalotermitidae > Cryptotermes > Cryptotermes secundus. The sequence continues at coordinate 5,917 of NW_019745110.1, read as the reverse complement.
CTAGCGTGCTATATTTTCGTTGGTAGCTTGATAATTTTGCGTTGCAAGCTTGCTAGATTGCTAGATTTGCGTTGTTAACTTGCTAGATTTGTTTGCTCTCTTGCTGGCTTTGCGTTGCTAGTTTGCTAGCTTTGCGTTGCTAGCTTACTAGTTTTGCGTTGCTCGTTTGGTAGCTTTGCGTTGCTAGCTTGCTAGCTTAGCGCTCCTAGCTTGCTAGTTTTGCGTTGCTAGTTTGGTAGCTTTGCGTTGCTAGCTTGCTAGCTTAGCGTTCCTAGCTTGCTAGTTTTGCGTTGCTATCTTTGTAGCTTTGCGTTGTTAACTTGCTAGCTTAGCTTTGCTAGCTTGCCAAATTTGCGTTACTAGCCTGCTAGCTTATCGATGCTAGCTTGCTAGATTGCTAGATATGCGTTGGTAGCTTGCTAACTTTGCGTTGCTAGCTTGCTAAATTTGCGCTACTAGCTTGCCATCTTGCTAGATTTACGTTGCTAGCTTGCTAGCTTCGCGTTGCTATCTTGCTAGCTTTGCGTTGCTAGCTCAATAGCTTTGCGTTGCTAGCTTGCTAGCTCCAGATACTAGGTTACTACCTTTGCTTTGCTATCTTACTACATTTGCGTTGCACCCTTGCTTGCTTTCTTTGCGTTTCATGATTGCTAGGTTTCGTTGCTGACTTGCCAGTTGGCGTTGCTAGTTTGCAAGCTTAGCGTTGCATGCTTGCTTATTTGCTTTGCGTTTCTAGCTTGCTAGCTTTGCGTGGCTACCTTGCTAGATTTCCGTTGCTAGACTGCTAGCTTTGAGTCGCAAGCTTGCTAGCTTTGCGTTGCATGCTTGCTTACTTGCTTTCGTTCCTTGCTTCCTAGCTTTACGTTGCTAACATGCAAACTTTGCGTTGCTAATTTGGTAGCTTTGCGTTGCTAGCTTGCTAGCTTTGTGTTCCTAACTTGCTAGTTTTGCTTTGCTATCTTGGTAGCATTGCATTGCTAGCTTGCTAGCCTTGCGTTGCTAGCTTGCTATCTTTGCGTTGCTAGCTTGCAAGATATGCGTTTATAGTTTGCCAGCTTTGCGTTGCTAGCTTGCCAGCTATGCGTTTCTAGCTTGCCACCATGGCGTTATTAGCTTGCTAGCTCTTCTTTGCTAGCTTGCTAGATTTGCGTTTCTAGCTTGCTATTTTTGCGTTGCTAGCTTGCTAGTTTTGCGGTGCTATCTCAAAATCTTTGCTTTGCTAGCTTTCTAGCTTCCAGTTGCTAGCTTGCTAGCTTTCAGTTGCTAGCTTGCTAGCTTCCAGTTTCTAGTTCGCTAGCTTTGCTTTGCTAGCTTGATTGCCTTGGTTTGCTAATTTCTAGATTTGCGTTGCTTCTTTGGTTGCTTTCATTGCGTTTTTATTGCTACATTGGCGTTGCTAGCTTGTTAGTTTTGCGTTGTTAGCATGTTAACTTGCTACCTCTGCGTTCCTAGCTTATTAGTCTTGCCTTCTAGCTTGCTGGATTGCCGTTGCTAGCTTGCTAGCTTTGCGTTTCTATCTTGCTAGTTTTTTTGGTAGCTTGCTAGCTCTGCGTTGCCAACTTGCTAAATTGCTAGATTTGCGGTGCTAGCTTGATGGCTTTACGTTGCTATCTTACTTGTTTTGCGTTGCTAGCTTGCTAGCTTTGGGTTGATAGCTTGCTAGCATTGCGTTGCTAACTCCCTAGCTTGCCGTTGCTAGCTTGCTAGCTTTGCTTTGCTAGATTGCTAGCTTGTTAATTTTGCGTTGCTTCGTTGCTAACTTTGCTAATCTAGCTTGCTAGCTTTGCGTTCCTACTTTGTTAGCTTGATAATTTTGCGTTGCTAGCTTGATAGAATTGCGTTGCGAGCTTTCAAGCTTTGCGTAGATTTCTTGCTTGCTATGCGTTTCTTGCTGGCTAGCTTTCGTTGCAAGCTTCCTAGCTTGGCGTTACTAAAGTGCTAGCTTTGCGTTTCTAGCTTCGTAGAATTGCGTTGCTACCTTGGTAGCTTGGCTTTCGTAACTTGCTTGCTTTGCGTTGCTAATTTGCTAGCTTTGCGCTGCTAGCTTGCTAGATTGCAAGATTTGCGTTGCTAGCTGGATAGCTTTGCGCTGCTATCTTGCTCGCTGTGCGTTGCAAGCTTGTTAGTTTTGCATTGCTAACTTCCTAGCTTTGCGATGCCAACTTGGTAGCTTTGCTTTGCTAACTTGCTAGCTTTGCGTTTCTAGCTTGCTAGGTTTGTGTCGTTAGCTTGGTAGCTTTGAGTTTCTAGCTTTGCAATCTTTGCGATCTAGCTTGCTAGCTTTGCGTTGCTAGCTTGTTACCTTTGCGTTGCTAGCTTGCTAGCTTTGCTTTGCTAGCATGCTATCTTTGCGTTGCTATGTTGCTAGATATGCGTTGCTAGTTCGCCAGCATTGCGTTGCTAACTAGATAGCTTTGCTTTGCTGGCTTGCTAGCTTTGTGTTGCTAGCTTGTTAGATTGCTAGATATTCGTTCATAGCTTGCTAGCTTTGCGTTGCTAGCTTGTTGCATAGTAGATTTGCGATGCCAGGTTACTACATTTGCGTTTCTTACTGGCTAGCTTTGATTTGCTAGCTTGCTAGCTTGCGTTGCTAGCTGGCCATCTTTGCGTTGTTAGATTAACAACTTTGCGTTGCAAACTTGCAAGGTTTGCGTTGGTAGCTTGCTAGCTTTGCGTTTATATCTTGCTAACTTTGTGTTCCTAGCTTGCTAGCTTTGCGTTGCTATCTTAATAGCTTTGCGTTGCTAGCTTGCTAGCTTCCAGTTGCAAGCTTGGTAGCTTTGCTTTGCAAGCTTGATAGCTTTGCTTTGCTATCTTGCTAGATTTGCGTTGCTTGCTTGCTTGTTCCTTTGCTTTTCTTGATTGCTAGCTTAGCGTTGCTAGCCTGTCAGTTTGCGTTGCTAGCTTGCCAGGTTTGCGTTTCTAGATTGCTAGATTTGCGTTTCTAGCTTGCTAGCATTTCGTTGCTACCTTACATGCTTTCCGTTGCTAGCTTGCTATCTTTGAGTTGCTAGCTTGCTAGCTTTGCGTTCCATGCTTGCTTTCTTGCTTTGCGTTTCTTGCGTCCTAGATTTGCGTTACTACATTGCTAACTTGGCTTTGCTAGCTTGCTATCTTTGCGTTGGTAGCTTGCTAATTTTGCGTTTCTAGCTTGCTAGTTTGCTAGATTTTCGTTGTTAACTTGCTAGCTTTCGTTGCTATATTGCTGGCTTTGCGTTGCTAGCTTGCTAGCGTTCGTTGCTAGCTTGCTAACTTTGCTTTGCTAGCTTACTAATTTTGCGTTGCTACTGTGGTAGCTTTGCGATGCTAGCTTGCTAGCTTTGCGTTCCTAGCTTGCTAGTTTTGCATTGCTAGCTTGGTAGCTTTGCGTTGTTAACTTGCTAGCTTTGCTTATCTAGCTTGCCAACTTTGCGTTGCTAGCTTGCTAGCTTATCGTTCTAGCTTGCAAGATTGCTAGATATGAGTTGGTAGCTTGCTAACTTTGCTTTGCTAGCTTGCTAACTTTGCGCTACTACCTTGCTATCTTGCTAGATTTACGTTGCTAGCTTGCTAGCTTTGCGTTGCTAGCTTAATAGCTTAGCGTTGCTAGCTTAATAGCTTTGCGTTGCTAGCTTGCTAGCTTCCAGTCACAAGGTTACGAGCTTTGCTTTGCTATCTTACTAGATTTGCGTTGCTTGCTTGCTTGCTTTCTTTGCGTTTCTTGATTGCTAGATTTCGTTGCTGACTTGCCAGTTTGCTTTGCTTGTTTGCTAGCTTAGCCTAGCATGCTTGCTTGTTTGCTTTGCGTTCCTAGCTTGCTAGCTTTGCGTTGCTAACTTGCTAGCTTTCCGTTGCTAGCTTGCTAGCTTTGAGTTGCAACCTTGCTTGCTTTGCGTTGCATGCTTGCTTGCTTGCTTTCCTTCCTTGCTTCCTAGCTTTGCGTTGCTAACTTGCTACTTTTGCGTTGCAAATTTGGTAGCTTTGCGTTGCTAGTTTGCTACCTTTGCGTTCCTAGCAAGCTAGTTCTTCTTTGCTATCTTTGTACCTTTGCGTTGCTAGCTTCCTAGCATTGCGTTGCTAGCTTGGTAGCTTCGCGTCGCTAGCTTGCTATCTTTGCGTTGCTAGCTTGCAAGATATGCGTTTATAGCTTGCCAGCTTTGCGTTTCTAGCTTGCCAGCTATGCGTTTCTAGCTTGCCACCATGACGTTGAAACTTCCTAGCTTTTCGTTGCTAGTTTGCTAGATTTTTGTTGCTAGCTTGCTATTTTTGCGTTGCTAGCTTGGTAGCTTCGCGTCGCTAGCTTGCTATCTTTGCGTTGCCAGCTTGCTAGCTTTCCGTTGCTCGTTTGCTACCTTTCCGTTGCTATCTTGATAGCATGCTAGATTTGCGTTTCTACCTTGCAAGCTTTGCGTTGCTAGCTTGCTGTCTTTCCGTTCCTAGCTTGCTAACTTACTAGATATTCGTTGCTACCTTGCTAGCTTTGCGTTGCTTGCTTGCCAGATTTGCGTTTCTTGCTTGCCAGCTTTTCGTTGCTGGTTTGCTAGATTCCGTTGCAAGGTTGTTAGCTTGCTAGATATGCGTTGCTAGCTTGCTAACATTGCGTTCATAACTTGTTATTTTTACGTTGCTAGCTTCCTAGCTTTGCTTTGCTAGATTGCCATCTTTGCGTTGCTTGCTTGCTAGCTTTGAGTTGCTAGCTTGTATTTTTGGGTTGCTAGCTTGCTAGATCTGCTAGCTTGCTAGCTCTGCTAGCTTGCTAGCTTTCCGTTGGTAGCTTGACAACTGTGCTATGCTAGCTTGCTAGCTTTTAGTGGCTAGCTTGCTAGATTGCTAGATATGCGTTGGAATCTTGCTAGCTTTGTGTTTCTAGCTTGCTAAATTTGCGTTACTAGCTTGCTATCTTGCAAGATTTACGTTGCTAGCTTGCTAGTTTTGCGTTGCTTGCTTGCTAGGTTTGCGTTGCTTACTTGCTACCTTTGATTTGCTAGCTTGCTAGCTTTGCGTTGATAGCTTGCATTCTTTGCGTTGCGAGATTTCCAGCTTTGCGTTGCTAGCTTGCTAGGTTTGCGTTGTTAGCTTGCTAGCTTTGCGTTTATATCTTGCTATCTCTGCGTTGCTAGCTTCCTAGCTTTGCGTTGCTAGCTTAATAGCTTTGCGTTGCTAGCTTGCTAACTTCCAGTTACTAGGTTGCTAGCTTTGCTTTGCTATCTTGCAAGATTTGCTTTGCCTGCTTGCTTGCTTGCTTTCTTTGCGTTTTTGATTGCTAAATTTGCTTTGATAACTTGTAAATTTGGGTTGCTATCTTGCCAGGTTTGCGTTTCTAGCTTGCTAGATTTGCGTTTCTAGCTTGCTAGCTTTTCGTTGTTACCCTGGTAGCTTTCCGATGCAAGCTTGCTAGCTTTGAGTTGCAAGATTGATAGCTTTGCGTTGCATGCATGCTTGCTTTGCGTTTCTTGCTTCCTAAATTTGCGTTGCTACCTTGCTAGCTTGGCTTTGCCATCTTGCTATCTTTGCATTGCTAGCTTGCTAGATTGCTAGATATGCGTTGTTAAATTGCTAGCATTCGTTGCTATCTTGCTGGCTTTGCGTTGCTTGCTTGCTAGCTTTTCGTTGCTAGCTTGCTAGCATTGCGTTGCTAGCTTACTATTTCTTCTTTGCTAATTTGTTAGCTCGGCGTTGCTAGCTTGCTAGCTTTGCGTTCCTAGCTTGCTAGTTTTGCGTTGCTACCTTTCTAGCTTTGCGTTGCTAGCTTGCTACAATTGCGATTCTAGCTTGCTAGCTTCGCGTTGCTAGCTTGCTCTCTTTGCGTTTTTAGCTTGATAGATATGCTTTGATAGCTTGCCAACTTTGCGTTGCTATCTTGCCAGCTATGCATTTCTAGCTTGCCATCAAGACGTTGATAGCTTGCTAGCTTTGCGTTGCTAGCTTGCTAGATTTG
>NW_019745109.1:418236-418562 GCF_002891405.2 Cryptotermes secundus | reverse complement strand
TCTGTTTCATCAACTGGGGGGGGGAATTAATCTTCTTCAGATGGGACACAGTCTGTTTGCCCTTACACACTGTGTAATATTTGCAGCTCCTGTCACTGATTATCCTAACAGCTGGCCAAATTTTAAGTTATTCTGTTGCTTGAAGTCATCAATTTCTCCCAATTTCCAACCCATGGTCTGTGTCTATGTTTACTAGCCTAATGACAATTGGAACAAATATGCTGTGTGTTTTATGAGGAGGCTCCATCTGCCTTGTCACAAAGTTGCAGTATTCACTTCTGTCCCAGGACTGAAGCTACTGTGTATGTTTGTAGTCAGCAGAAAAT
>NW_019745109.1:374099-417105 GCF_002891405.2 Cryptotermes secundus | reverse complement strand
GCTTGTATTAGAAATAAGAGCTCATGACCAGATCTGGACTGATACTCACTCCCTCCTGTTCAGTTTTCTTCATTCGTTTCTCCACTTTATTTTTGCCAGGTACCTTTCCATGAAATTCATGAGACAGGTATCTGAAATTAGAAATAGAGACAACATTAAAGTCACTGTATTTTAGGATCTTACAGAATGTGGTCATGTTTCCAAGTAACACGTAAAATCCTTTCATCCTGAAGTTTCAGACAGAAAAAAGGGTATGATCCATATATACTTCAATCTGTTATTTTGTGAAATAATAAAAATATGTAACATTCCGTTTTCTAACACAACTTACTAATACAGCCAATAACCAGAAATGGGCATGCTACAGCACATTTAAAGTCATAGGGATTGAAATGATTAACATAAAATATTTTAATAAAAGTACAATGGGATAGTAATAATTTTGAGGCATGTTTCTTCCTAATTAATGCAACCTATCTACAAAATGAACCATTCTGCCACATTCTATGCATACACAACAAACTATATCAAGTACAAAGTATTTACACTCAAATGTCACAATATGTTGGCTAGTTACAAACTGTCACATACAGAATGGGAGAAAAGGAAGTCAAAACAAATACGTATATATCTGAGATGGAAGACAATAATCTCACCACCCATGACAGGGTAATCATGATAGTGCTGGTCAGCAGAAGGACGCTACAATTTAACATGGGCTCTAACACATTGGGGGGGGNNNNTATCCTTTGTATTTCTGAAGCTCGAACTACGGTAGATGTGAAGGCATTATCTGTGAGCACAAAAATCTGTACACAGATGCGAGTGGGGAGCGAACTCAGAACCTTCTGAATGGGTATAACAGCTTACCCCAGGACCTCTTTCTTAAGGACCTAATTTAAGTGGCTCTAGTGTTGCTTCCAGCTCAGTCACCACGTTAATATGGCTGATGGTAGACAACTAAAAGAACATGTGAGTGGCACGATGAAAATACAGAGTTTCACATAAATTCATGTTGGTTCACACATTATCGTGAGGATGGCGCACATGGATGATAAACACAGTAGTCCCATCATTTTGTCTGTTTCCACTGTAAAACTGCTTCCTCCTTGGAATTTTTTTTTAATGGCAATTACTGTCACAACTTTTTCTGCTCTAAAGAATGTACTACCATTTGACAGGCTACCCTCCACAGTGTGACCTATCTTAAAAACAGATATGCTATTATCTGTGCTAACCTGAAAGCCTCCTTTGCATTAAATACGTGTCCATCATCATCTATGTAGTCGAGTTTAACATTTGGTTTGTAGCCCTCCTTTTCTTTGAAGTCTGAGGTCAGACCACTGTAGCGCTCGCAACGCCCAAACTTTTCATCATCTCTGAAAGAGATAAAGCAATGCTGTATATTAAATTCCTTAATTAGTCTTGCTTGCTTACTTCGTCCTGTCCTGACCATCATGTACACCTCCCTAATGCTCAAGTGGCTCAATCCCGAGAGATAAGACAAGACTTGCAATCCAGTTATAGAGGGGATGACAAAGTATTCAAAGCTCAGATATTCTTTACCCTTCAGAATCTCCTACTGTACTCCATAATCAAAGCAAGTGGCCAATCCTTGTGCCCATGACAACTCTCTTCCCTAAGGCCTGCTGCAGAGAGGACTTGACAGCTACAGGACAACTTAGAGGTGACTTAGTCTGCAGCCACCTGCTCACGCTAGTTCCTTGCTTCTGAATTTTTATACCCTGAAGATAGAGGTGATACATTCCTCCAAAACATCGGTTTACACAATATCTATATAGTCCCACATCCCAGAAGACGGCATTCTTCATGAGTGACATTCGTTACATACCAAGACACTATACAGTAAAAAAAAAAGTAAAGTTATCCCTGTAACAGACTGTGGTGGTCCATAGGGTTGTGCGATGTTGAGACTCCCATATTTTCTAGACAGTCGGCTCACAGATGGCGCTGAGGCTGTCAGCCTTATGCGCCAAGCTATCCCTGTAACAGACCGTGGAGGTCCATAGGGTTGTAAGACATTAAGGCTCCCACATTTTCTAGACAATCGGCTCATCGATGGTGGTGAGGTTGTCAGCCTTACGCACCAGCCACATTTTACCCCCATGAAAATTCCTGGTACTCATTTCTGTAGAGGCTGAGTCGACCCTAGGGCCATAGTGCGGCTAGAAGGATTAGACCAATTGTAATTTTTAATGACCTCATCAGGCATGAAACCTATGACCTTTCAACTTGTAGCATACATAGTGCCTCAACCAACTATCCTACAGCAACTAATATTGAATAGTAATAGTAAATAGTAATAACAAAACTGCAGTATATGATTAAATATGGTACACCATTTATGAAATACTTAAAATATAAACGCACAATTAAAACCAATACTAAAGTGTCAATATCTCTTAATTTGAATAGGCCTATGTTGCACATAAAGAATCTGCTAATGACTCACAAATCTCAACTTCATTCCAAGCTCCACGTTTGCCTTCTTCCTGACGTTTCTTCTCTTCAATCATTTGCCTCTCAAATTCCTGTAATATAAATTTTGTATGAGATTAGCAGAATGCAAATGCAGTCCAAAAATTACCAATTCAAAGTTACCTTGAGCTAGTCTGAAATCTGAACTGCTTACCCACCAACCACTGTATAAAAAATTACCGCACTGTAAAGTGCTGACTACACTGTGTAGGAGTGGAGCTTCTGACAGCAGTGGTTTTGAAGAGTTCTGTCATCTTGAATATAATGCCTTGTGGTCTGTCGAAAGTCATCAGACATTTTGCAGAAACATGTCACCTCCATCTTCAGGGTTGAAGAATAAATCAAGTAAGAAACCAGCACTGGCAGGTAACAAAGCCAAGCTTCCTACCTGCTTCATGTTGGCTTCTTGTTTCGTTTATTCTTTGACCCTGAAGAAGCAGGTGACATGTTCCCCTGGAAATTCAGATGATACACCAGAAGACAGAATTCTTCTGACTATACTGATCATCTTGAAACTTCTTTGCCAAAATATCTTTTTAATATCATAGCATGCTTTAAAGTTACAGATCTATTAGAAACATACTCTCATTCTGCCAAGCAATGTACACCTGCCAAACTAATTCTGAGTTTGCATGAGGATACTCTGAGGATTAACATACAATGTATTTTGCAATGAATAAAATTACAAAAGCTACTGGTTTTTCATTTATTTCTGTTCTGAGCTATTTATTCATCCCTATTTCAATTTCACATATAATTCCTAGCAGTGTGTTTTCTACCCTTGTATCATGCACATGGCACAGGGAGAAAAAAGAAATAAAAGATGGGAAAAAAAGACTGGATTTGAGATTCTTGTGGAGAAGATTAAGAAAGGCACTGTCTTCTGGGAAGTAACACCCTGTAAGTCAACTGACATTTCTTCAAAATGCATATGGACCTTATCACATTATATGGCATTTTATTCCAGAAGGTACCACTTGTCAAGAAGAGGAAGAAAAAGGTTCTACCATCTCAACTATCACATTCTTATTGTATAACGAGTGCTTTCATTTCTAGGATTTCTGTTGGATGTTTCCAGTTCAGTAATTTATATATCCATTATCATGGAATTCAACTGTAATTAAAATACATTCTAATTCTATTGCAGCTGCAGTAAATAACTGTAGATGGGCAATGGACTCTATCTAGTCTTGACACATCCTAAATCAAAGTGCCTTGCCAAGTGTACATTTAGCTGCAGATGGTTATACTGCACTCACAAGTAGTTCCTGAGCGTCCTCATCCCTGTTGCCAGCCAAACCATAAATGGGGACGTCACCCAACGTACAGCAGAATTCTGCAGTAGCATTCAGCACAATGGAACCACCTTCCATATTTCCTTCTGAGTCTCTCCAGTACTGACTCTGCCACCTACAAACATCACAAATCACAAACAGTCAAATTATGTAGCTATACAGCATTCTGTTTGTAGTATCCATATGTGCAAAGCTGTCCCTATGCTTAATTACTTATGCTCTTGATGGAGGTGAGTGGCCAGCTCCATGCCACTCCCACACCCAAGGAAACAGCCCCTGGTGCCTATTTAACAGGAAGCCATAACAGGTCTCAATATCCACAATACAAGAAAGGATGATAGTATAAAAAAAGGTAGAGCTCTCCCTGTAACAGGCCGTGGAGGCTCATAGGGATGCAAGACGTCGAGACTCGCATAATTTCCCGACAGTAAGTTCACAGATGGCGGTGAGGTTGTCAGCCTTACACACTGGCCGCCCTTTACCCCCCAAGAATATCCCTGGTACTCATTTCTGTTAGAGGCTGTGCTGACCCCAGGGTCATAGTGTGACTGGAAGGAATCAGTCAATCTAAAAATCCAATTACCTAACTGGGAATCGAACCCATGACCTTTCAGTCTGTAGCACAGTAAGAAAGGATGATGATATTACCTAAATGTTAAGATATGATTTACTTGTTTGAGCCCCACCACAACAAACTGTGAGAGTAACAATTTAATAGCCCTCAGGTAAAATTACAATATAGTTTCTCTATGGTAAATTGGTTTTGTACAGTAACCAAGGAGGAAACATCATAATGAACTTTACTACAAAGTTCTGTGCAACATTTTATAACTGGAACATATGGAGATACTGTGTAGGAACTAAACATGGCACAGGATTCTGTAGCTAGGGACAATTTCATCACCTCCCACCACCTATCAATAGCGCTGCTCCTCTCTTGTCTCAGAGAGAAAAAGCAGAGAGGCAGGTAAGGGGAAGATGGCCTTGACTGAACAAGAGAAATGACAAGTAGTTACTATAGGATTATGACCATGGTGTATAACACACAGAGATATTGGGTTTTTGGACTTTATCCATCATCCTGGGTTTTAAGATAACTAAGAAAAACACGAAGTTTCAGAAACTGGATCCGTTTCCGTCCTCAGGTGAGGGAAAACACCTATTCTGTTTGGTCCCTTAGAAAGATCTAGCCTCAATCAGGTCCAGTGATTGAGGCTAGCTCTTTCTAAGGGACCCAACAGAATAGGTGTTTTCCCTCACCTGAGGACAGAAACAGACCCAGTTTCTGAAACATCGTGTTTTTCTTAGTTATCTTAAAAACCAGGACGATCAATAAAGTCCGAAAACCCAATATCTCTGAAGAGAAATGACCCCAACTACAGGCAAACATTTGTGAGAAGGATTAAAAAGGAAATCTGCTGATGTGATGTACCTTTTCTACACTGCTCTTTGATTCTGTAACAGCCTCCTGCAGCTTCAGTCTCCATGCTTTCTTGAGGGCTATATGAAGCTCCAGTTCGCTGTCATTGGGCTCAGTCTTGATGTTGGACAGTATCCCTCCTGGCGCTGAAAGTTGTGTCCGATTATTAATAACATTCAAAACTGCTCCTGCACCACATTTCCTTTCATGATTTCACAATACACTTCGTACGAGAAACTATGTTATATCAAATGGCTAATGATTAGTAAATAATGTATTCAAAAGTCTTGGTGCTTGTCACCTGAATAGGGATACTAAGTCCAATCAACATTTGCCTGGTGGTACTGTGAAAAACCATGAAAAAACGTAAGTCAGGTTAGCCAGATGTTCCAGCGGAGATTCACGAACACAAGAACCCAGTTTTTTTTAGTTTTTTTGTTTTAGTTTTTTTTTTTTTTTTTTTNTAAGTTTGGGCTGTGGAAGTAACACAAGTCTGTACTTACGTATGATTTGGCGTGTTTATCTCTTCTTGTAGCAGTTCAATAATTTTTTGTGCTGATCTGAGTTCTATTTTAAACTTACGACAACAAGCACTCATTACCTCACTTGTTTCACTATCATTGACGAAAACTTGCATATCACCATTAACCACTGAACAAACTGCCATTTTGGATATCAATAAGAGTGATTATCGATCTCTCGGGAATTTCTTATGAAGCTCATAATAACTCAACTTATAAAATAATTTATACTCAACATCGCACAGCTCTTGTATGCTGAGTGCCATTAAACTACAAGAACAAAAACAAAATTAATTTTGAACTTTGCTCAAAGGTAATGCAATATTTGTACATTTTAAACTGGATTGATATCAAAAAAAGGTATAAGACAAATAGGAAAGAAGAATGAGCATCTGTCATAAAGGTAGTTTGGGTTCTTACACAGCCCTCAAGCCAAGGAGTGAACAAGAAGGACCATTATTTCACCTTTGTGGGTTAGGGTATCATGTAGTCCTCTAGGAGGATGCCCAGCATTTCAGAGTAACATAACTCAGGCTGATATACCCACCTGTCAAGCCACACAGTGTCCTGGCGCAGAAGATCACAATATAAATCTCCATTGCTACGGAAATTTCAAAACTCAGTGCTTCCGAGACAACACACCTTTGCTTCAAAGACTCCTCACTGCTAGCACCCAGTGACATGCACGCCCCGTAGGTGGGATGCAGAAGAGAAGGAGGGGGCCCCCTCCTGGATCCTCCTTGTTAAGCCCAGACCCATCACATCCTTTGGCAGCTTAGACAGCAATCCACTGATGCCCCTCCAGCGCTGCCAACAATCACAAATTACAATTCTCCTACAATTTGCACCATGCTGTTGCCCCTCGCACTGTTGTTTCCAAAATCAGTAATGTTCCCCTCACAGAAGAATGACCTTCACCATTGGGCCACCTCATGATTGGTGCACAATAGCCATGTGAAGGGAAATGATCTTGCGCGCTCCTTCCTTGGTAAGAAGTTGAGCTTCTCACAGGTGACATGTAAGGGGCACCTGAGGAATTCCTGCATGCTCCTTGCTCACTTCACGACAAATAGCGTCCTTCACCATGTAAAATGTTTTCTCAAGCACAATACATTTACCAACATTGGCAGCATTGCTTACTACACACTAGACATTAACTCAGTTCATGCGCGTGCATTAGCCAAGCAAAATACAAATTCAAGATTTTCAATTTGCAAAAAACTCACCCAAAAGCGAGTGTCCACACAGGACCTCCTTGTTCCAGCTGGCTAAAATGGTCAAGTGTGATTCTCCACAGCGATGCCATCAAACTCCTGCCAACATTGAGAAAAATCTGTAAGGGGACTCTCAACTACTCTTACATTAAAGTGCACTAACCACCATGGAGTGCAAAGCAAAGTGTTAAATTTCTCTTGGATGGAGGGTCAACTTCTCTATTTACAGGCATCAGCCCTTGGCACCTCAATGTTATTGCCTGGCTAAGTAGCAGTCATGATATCATGAAAGCACAAATGCTGCTTCTAAATTCAGCTGCAAGTGTATTGATGCAAAATCGCACCCATAAGCGCCCATAGCAAGGTCTATAAGGAGGTACCCTATCATATCACCAGCCTCTGTGTATGAATATCTCCTCCCCCCTTACACAACAAACCGGGCCAACTAGTTCACAAGAGCAGCTACAAATAATTTTTCAACCATGATCTCTTGTACTACAGAGGCTCTTTTCCATTTTTTTTTTCTCTTTTTTGAACTCAGTTTGATGTCACTCATATCCATCAGGAGAAAGTTTCTCACTACTGCCCACAAAGTATGGACATTTCATTTACATCAATCCAACACCGCCCTACTGAAATGAAATGGACACTGTAAACTATAACATGCACAGAATACTTGCATTTAGGAAAGCTGAAGGTGGGTGAACTTGGAAGAAAATTCTGTTTCCATCAGAGATACTTTCATTCAACTTCATAACTTTGCTCACAATTTACACTTGACAGCTACACAGAACATAGCTTTTGGTTACATTACTGTGAAATAAATCATGTATAATAAGCAATAATACTGAAGTTTCTATTTATATTTGAATTTCAATAGTATGATAAAACTCAGGAATCTGAAATACACTCTTGTTAATGAGATTAAGATTGCATTTAATAACACATGAAAAGCAATAAACATACTCAGGTTTCCAAGTTCAATACTGAACATAATAATGTGGCCGAAATAATAAAATAACTGAATGGGTAAACATTTGTCTGATAATTTTCCTATCCAAAATTTTCTAAAACAAGAGATTCTTTATCACTACTGCTTTCAATTTTGCTTCAGAATATGTCATTATGAAGGTCCAGGAAAAGCAGGTGGGGCTGAAATTGAAAGGGGACACACCAGCTACTGATCTATGCTGATGATGTGAATCTATTGGGAGATAACAGAGATACCATAAACAAAACCATAAAAACTTTGACACTAAAAAGGTGGTTGATCTAGAAGTAAATGGAGAGAGAACTAAGTACATGTCGCTGTCTCATCACCAGAATGCAAGCCAAAATCATGACATATAGATAAGTAACAGATCCTTTGAAAATGTGGCCAATTCACATATCTGGGAATGACAGTAACAAATCAAGTTTTGATTCAGGAGTAAATTACAGAGGAGACTGAATTCAGATAATTCTTACTACCATTCAGTCCAGAAGCTTTTATCTTGTCTGTTGCCTTAAAACATAAAAACCAGATTATACAAAACTGTAGTTTTGCCTGTGGTTGTGTATGGGTGTGAAACTTGGTCTCTGACATTAAGGAAGGAACATAGGCTGAGGGTATTAAGAACTGTGTGCTGAGAACAATATTTGGACCAAAGAGGGATGAAGTGACAGGAAGTTGGAGAAAACTGCATATTGAGGATCTTCATAACTTGTACACTTTACCGAGTACAATTAGAATGATAAAGTCAAGGAGGATGAGATGGGCAGGGCATGTAGCATGAATAGGGAAGAAGATGAATGCATATAGAACATTGGTGGGAAATCCAGAAGGAAAGAGATCACTAGGAAGACCAAGACATAGGTGGGTGGATAATATTAAAATAGATCTTAGAGAGACAGGATTAGGTGGTAGGGACTAGTGTAGGGCTCTTGTCAACATGGTAATGAACCTTCAGGATCCATAAAATGTTGGGAAGTTCTTGAGTAGCTGCACAACTGGTAGCTTCTCAAGAAGGGCTCAGCTCCATGAAGTGAGTTAGTTATTATCAATGCTTGAGTGACACATAAGACAGTGCAACAAATGCTGCAACATGTCCAAACTATGTGTGCAACAATGTGATATCACAATAAAAAGAAAATTTAAAGCCATTTTCTCACTTCTGAAAGTAAACGTGCTCTCAAATGCTGAAGTCAAAGTTTGCAGAGTACAATTCTGTAATTCAGATTTTTTTATGTTGAAGTATACCATTGCACAGCATACCATATACAATGCTTGAAATAGAAAATGGAGATGTATATGACTGGTGACAGGTATAAACACTGAGGGCCCACAGGGAAAAATTATGAACATCAGATATTACATTCTGTGAGATTCTGACTCTTTGTTTGAGGTAAACTTGGAAAATGGCTTGGGAAGCTTACTATTGGTAGCTCATGGAGGAAAAATGCCTAGGAATACTTACTTAGAATTTTAAAATGTAGAATGTATTCTATAATATATATGTTATGCATACTGAATTATGGGATTTAAATGGAGTTTTCTAAATGCTGTGAAATAAAGATTTACCACACATATAGCTGTTTAATTTCACACAAAAGAAAACTCTTTGTCACCTACACAAGTTAGGAAGATGTATAGAAACGCAATTTGTGCATAATACAATGGTAATTTAACGTAATGTGTTTTTTAAAAATAAGGATACGTTACACACGAACACAAGCACATTCATATTCATTAGAATGCATAATTTTGCAAATGATTCTTCATCAACAACACTAAGAACAGTATCAAATAAATACAGCTTGTTATATGTATAGAAACACCTTGGCTACTGCTAGCCTTGGCTGGAGGGTTGTATTACACATTGTGGTTCAATGAAAGTTGTATGGCTTCTTCCTGCCCTTGGCCTGTGATGCATGATTTGACACGTCTGAGGAGGCTCAGCTTATATTTTCGCCTTGTCTGGGAGAAACTAATCAAAAAGACGCTGCACTAGGAAGAAACAGAAGTGAACTGCATTAGGAAGAAACAGAAGTGAACTGTAGAGAACAAAGAACCAGAGGAGGGCAGTGATCCAGAAAATAAGACTCAACTTCATCCTGCAATGGAGACACGTGAGTATATAAGTAATATGTGCATATGGAGGGAGTGTTAAGAGGAACAATAAACCAGCTGCTGTAACTATAGTAGAGTAAGTCCTGGCCAAAAGAAAACCTAGTTCAAATGGAAACCTGCCTTTATTCGAAAATTTTTCCAGTAATGGGGTCACCGAGTGAAAAGTAATGCAAAACTACATCTAATGAATGGAAACTCTGTAACATGGGCATGACATCGAAAAACAAGAATTTAAGAGAAAATAATTTTTCCCAGTTCATGGAATTTGGAGGTGCTCAGTTCAAATCTTGTTTTGAACATCAATCTGAAGGTCGCTTTTTTGTGATTTTCCTCAGTCCCTTTGCCCAAATGCTTCAATAGTAAACTAAATTAAATCACAATCCATTTGACATCCTTTCCAGTTAATTATTCACTATCATCCAACCATTCAGTGCTATATAGCCTGAGTTACTGACCACACTGTTAAATAGGATGGTTGTGGGTTTGATTCCTGATAAGGTCATTGGATTTTTCAGTTGACCTAATCCTTCCAGCCACAATAGGCCCTGGAGTCGACTCAGCCTCTAACAGAAATGAGTACCAGGAATCTTCCTGGGAGCAAAGGGTGTCCGGCGTGTAAGGATGACAACCTTACTGCCATTTGTGAGTCAACTGTCTAGAAAATGTGGGAGCCTTGATGTCCCACTATCCCGTGGGTCTTCACGGCCTGTTATATGAATAACTTTAGCTTTCATACAAATCCATAACCTGAAATGAGGTTTCTAAATTGCGATTTGAGTCATAAATACTTGGAATATATTTCTTACAAAAAGAAGGAATTATCTCTGTTAAATGGATGTCCACCTGAAATTGAAATATATAATTCCATTATAGGCAGGGTTTACTGTATTGGTAATGGTAACTTATATAACTCTATTTGCTAATAATATTTCACATGGGAAATGGTCAAAATTTAAAACAGAATATTCATCACTTCCAATTCACCCTGTTACTCCATTCAACTGCATGTCTTACAGCTGAAATGTCAATTTGGAACTAATGTTATCTTTAGTTGAATGAATGAATGTATAAGGGGTGGGCCTTCTCGGCCCTTGCACTGCGACCTACAGTGATCTATTGTGCTTGCTATCTTTATTTACTGAAACAGCATGCAAGGAAATTTTTGTATAGACTATATGTACAATTGGTTTTGCTTCCATAGACTTCATAATCCATTGCCTCCTGGTATCCTATTTAAAAAAAAAATAAGTATTAATAAAATATACAAACTGCTATTTTACCTGTTGTTCTAAATTTTGCCAACATTTTCTAGTATATCTGTATTTCACATAGGTGTCATAAGGAAACACATGTTGCTCTGCTTCTGAATTGTAACTGAGAACAAATGGCTAATGGAGCTGATAACTGCCACCCACTGCTGACAAATCATATATAAATTCGCATGCATGATCTGCACTGCTCACCATGAAACATAATGCCATCAAGCAGTCCACAAAGTTAATAAATCCCCTTCATTCCAAACGTTATTGGCCATCAGGCATAGTAATTCATTGGAAAAATTTGTATGTGCCTCACAGCCAGCAGTGCACTGGTCACCGTGAAGCTCAGAGCTGTGAACTGGTCGCTAAAGGTATGAACCTCCCTTCATAAAATATGAAACTTGGCCCCCAGCCTAAAGAAGAATACATGTTCTTGAACTTAATGCAGTGAAAATAAACACAGTTAACAAGATTATGGAAATGAATTTCAGAATCATGAAATACTTCTAAATTGTTAATAGAGTCACTACAGGTGACAGACGATTGACAAAGTTTATACTCGTAGATCAGTCATTAGTTTTTCTTGAGAAGGATATAATTCTGGGTTTAGTGATGCTCAGCACCACATAAATAGCAGTGCGTTGACACCATACAGAATCAATGTCAGACTACACTGTACTGCAATATTCAGAAGATTTAATGGCACTGTAACCTTTGGTATCATCACCAAAAATTAGATACTTAAGAGTAGTTAATTGAATAAGTCATCACAATAAATATGCTGAAAACGATAATGATGATAACAACAATATGTGTCTCAAGAAAAAATTGTATGAGAGTGAGCTGGATTCAAATGGATCAGGATTATGTCCAGTGTTTGAGTCCTTGTTCACACAATAATGAAGCTTAGTGTCCTACAAAAAGCAAGGGAATTTATTCACCAACTGTCAGCTTTTAAAGAATGACACCACACCATGAATTAATAAACTGGCTTGCAGTCAAGCAAACCCTTTGTCTTGCCTTCATATGCCTCAAAATCTGATGACAGTCAAGTCCAAAACCATAATGGCCATTCTTTTCAGAATACAATGTTACACCCCAGAAACTTTACAAGATCATTATCATAGGAGATCCTACTGTTGGAAAGACATCATTTGTTCAACGTTACATTCAGAATACATTCAAGAATGATTATAAAGGGACAGTGGGTGTTGATTTTGCACTGAAGATTATCAAAGTGTCTGAGACACAAAGTATCAGATTACAGCTCTGGGATATCGCAGGTAAGTGTTTTATATTATGAATATTAACATGAAATATTAATGTTCTTATCACAGATACAGCACTCTTATTCGTAATTTGTACTGAAGCCTGATTAACTAATTCATATAACATGGCATCTTATGAATTATTTTATGGTAACCTGATAGTTGAAGGAATTAATTAAATATATGTTACCATTTCTGTATAGCGAAAATGTTCAGAAGGAAACAAAGAGTAGATTAAATCCGCAGAATGTATGCTACCACTCACCTGCAAATCTTCTGCCTTCCAATTTCCTACCAAAACAACCTGAAATTTAAAATTTACAAAACTTTCATTTTATCTGTGTGGGTGTGAAACTCCATCTCTGACACTAGGGAAAGAATATACATTGAGAATTTGAGAACATAATGTTGAGGAGAATGTTCGGACCTAAAAACAGGAAGTATTATCATGGAGACAATTACATAATGAGGAGCTTCACTGAAAATCATTAAGGTCAGTGGCAGAACATTCGTATTAACTGTGTTACACAAGTTTACACTTTTAAAAATAAAATTAAAAGTGCCACTTTCTTGGTTCAGTGGTACTCCAAATATTGACAGGAGAAATCGTTCCACCCCCAGCCAGCCCACTGCAGGAGTTGTTAACCAGTTCCTCTAGACTTATGCTAGCTCTTTGACAGCATAGGCTCAATCAAGAGTCACATTATAGCACAGGCTTGAGAGGAAAGGGAGTGCCTGACATTTCAAGCTATCATGTTAACTAATCTAGGAATGGACTTGAAAGGATTCTGATGATGGTGTATACTGTACTTCTTTTGGACTTCACCCATCGTCCGGTATATAAAAGACAAAAAACCACGACGTTTCGGAGACTGGATCTGTCTCCGTCTTCAGGTGGATAGGGAAGGTTAAACCTACTCAGTTGGGCCCCTTGGGTCCAGTGATTGAGACTAGTTCTTTCTAAGGGGCCCAACTGAGTAGGTTTAACATTCCCTATCCACCTGAAGACGGAGACAGATCCAGTCTCCGAAACGTCGTGGTTTTTTCTTTTATATACCGGACGATGGGTGAAGTCCAAAATAAGCCAAAAGAAGTAATCTAGGAATGATGACTCAATTCAGCTGCTTGCAAGCAGCAGCGGGGCATTAAAACAAGCACTTCTGCTTTAGAATACCATGATATTTTTCGAGATTTTGGCTTCAATTTTTACTTGAATGTATTTTCAGGAGTACTGTCACAAGCTAAAAAACTTTTCAAAAATTAAGCAAAGCAAATGTAATGACATCTATCAATTACAGTTCCATAAAAGTGGAAGAACGTTTTAACACAGAGAGGCAATAGTTTTGAAAAGAGTGGCCTAAAAGTGAGAGCTGCTCATAGGAGGATAAAGAATATAGAACTGTCAGATGTACTGTGAAATAAGCAACACTATAAATGACACTAGGACATTTGATTCTCTGAAAGTCTCGAACTGAAGTCTGTTTCACTTCCAGACCTTGAAAACTTTAAACACTACCCTGAAAAATGTATGAGTTGCTACTGGAATCATATGGACTGTATTTTAGGTCTCTTTTTCTGAAAACCGACCAATCCATTAATGATTTGCTGGATAAATTTTTCCTATGTAATGTATCAAACCTGCTGAAATTTTTGATCACTTCAAATCTCAGTATGGCATCACCACAAATTACAAAATTATCTGCCGCATTATTAACCATTCCAACAACCAGTATGTCTGTCATGCAGTCATTTTCTGCTTTGAAGAGGGCCCATGCATCCCTACAGAGCATGCAGACTAAGGAAATATTCACTAAGTTAACACTAATGACAGATGAAAAGAATTCGTTAAGGCATGCAAAGCATTCCAAGACTTCTACAACTCTGTTATAGATACTTTCATGGGAAAAAATTGTCCCACGGGACTGAAATATAAGCTGTAATAAGAAAAGGTAAGCTCAGCAGTTTCTATCCATTTCTTTTAGTTTAAATTTCCTTCCTCCTTTATTCTTCAACTTTCTTAATGTTGACTCAAATCTGCATAGTTGTCTTGTACAACCTTCCTCTGGAAAACATCATGCTCGCATGAAAGGTATCAGAAACCGATACAAAATTTTGGTCAGGAAACTTAAAGAGAGACTGAGACATTGAATGGAGGATAATATTAAACAGAACTTAGGAAAACTTGGTGTGAGGGGACAAACTGCATTTAATTGCTTCATGACAGGGTATGATGACAGGTTTTGTGAACACAGTTATGAATTTTCTTAGCAGCAGAGAATTTCTTAATTAACTATAAACTTTTGAACTATTATATCTGAGTAATGTTTCTTTATGCCTTGGCAGTTTAACATGGGGCACAGTGTTACAGTTTTTGCCATTGACCCTTCTATGTCTGTGGCCATGGGATAATAGTCTGATGTTTTGTGTCAGTTCCCTACCAGGAGTTTTAACAATCAGTTAAGAACTGGGAATTTTGATTGGTGAGATGCAAAGTTTAGGCAACATTCTTCTGAGCAATAGAATAAAACTTGTCACATCTTACACACAAAAGGAGAGAGCAGAGATTCAGTCTCTTGTTCTGCTTCCAATGTGTCTGCAAGACGTGATTTAGGGAAGAAGTTAATTGGAAAAGTCACTTCTTCACTTAGTACTGGGTTTAGCCACTTGCCTAATCAATTAAAAAAAAGAGCGGTCTTTGGAACTCAAAATATCAAGATTATGGTCCTTTGGGGTGTGACATCATGCAGACTGGTAGATAGCTACCAACGCTTCAGAGGAACCTCATGCCTCCACCTTTAGGGTATACTGAAGATGGAGGTGGAATGTTCCTAATGTGCATAAGTGAACACATTCTTGAAACTAATATTCTGCCATATGTTTCAATGTTATTAGCATAAGAACAACACTCTATTCTTAAAGTAAGATATAATTTGTTTCGCATGAAAAGTTTCTAAATCACAAATGTTCTCTGAATTCACTTTCATGTTACATAATAACATGCAAAATCCAAGATATTTTTTAAAAATTATAATCATAATAGATTTCAAAAAATGATCATATAATTCTCAGACCAGAAATTCTATAGTGGATGGTAAAATCAAGCCGTTTTACTGTTGCTATTGTCTTTGATTCTTCAAATTCTGTAACATGAACACGACACTGGCACTGAAATTAAACAGGTCACATATGTAACAGTGAATTCTGAGTCATATTTCTTCCCCTTACAGAAATTCTGGTGTATGTTTTTCCATATAACAGTTCTGAGCAAGAATACTATTATCTTTTCAAGTTCTGAGTTATTGCTTTTACTGACAGGTCAAGAAAGATTTACATGGATGACAAGAGTATACTACAAAGATTCTCATGGTTGCATCATCATGTTTGATTTGACCAACAAAAACTCTTTCATAAACACACAAAAATGGAAAAGAGATGTTGACTCAAAATGTACTCTTCCAGATGGCAGACCCATTCCTTGTATACTCCTGGCAAACAAGGTAAGACATGTATAAATAAAGCTCCATATATTTCATATTATAAGTGACCTTAGAGAGTTATTATTAATATGTTGTTTGTTTTAGAACTTATAAGTACTATGTGCCCATGCCATTCTGATAAACAAATTTGGTAACTCAGATAACTAGCTATTAAACTAACTCACACCCATTTGTTTCTGTGACAACAAAGTAAACAGAATCATAAATGTTACAGAAAATTTTGAAGTACTTCAAAGTGCACTATAAAAACCAATATTAAATTTACTAGCAACTTTCACTGCAGAATCCAGTAAGAAATTTGGTTGAAATCCATTCAGCAGTTTTAGAAGTGAAGTATGCAGGCAGACAGCCACATCCTCCTCATTATATAATAACTTCATGAACTTTTACAAAGTATGCACCTCAATAATATTAGGTTGTGACCTGTGAACACGGCCATGTTGTCACAGTTGGCATGTTCTAAAATCTCTTTCTTCTCTCCTTTGCAGTGTGATTTACCATACAGGCAAGTTCATCAAATGGAAATTGAGGATCTTTACAAGGAACACAATTTCATTGGCTGGACAGAAACATCAGCAAAAGATGGTCTTATGGTGAATGATTCCATGAAGTGAGAAATTATTTCAAATGAGAAATTTTCCAGTGATCAAACACACATCTAAATGTATTTATAGCATATCAGAATTTGGGAATGTGTAAAGTGGTGTCACCCCAATTTATTACCAACAAGTTCACTTCAGTCCTGACCATTTTAAAAAACACTTAACAGCAATTTGAACTCAGCAGTACTTAAAAGCACCATTATGCACCTGAACATAACTGTGTCACAGTTATAAATGCACCACAAGTTGAATTTTAGTCTAACAGACAAGTTTTCTGATTTTTCCAACATATAAACATTTAAGCCTCAAATCTTACATATAAACATTTACTTTAACTATGTGACCCACGTCAGGCGGCCTCATGACCCACAGACTGAGTCATAGAAAAGGGAAGTACTTTTGAGGTGGCTAAACATGTAATTGGTATTCCATAATCTACTAAACTGAGAATGTTCCTTTAATAAAACTAATCATTCATAAAAAAGCAGAAATTGTAAAATACATTAATCAATTCCTATTAAATTCTTGTTCTTACCACATACACAAAGTGTGAAGTAAAACGAGATTCCAGGTGGTCACTTAGTGTTCTACATACGCTGGTTTCATTTTCTAATTCTGTTATCAACAGCTTTGTGATATCTACACTTTGACTGTACTTTGATGAACAGTCTTGCACCAAAATCCATAAAAATGTCTCTTAAAAGGTTCACTATCAAGAGATAAGAAACATTCATAATGTTGACCATGCCGTTCACTAAGCTGAAGGCCCTTGTGGTTCCTGCTTAACTAACAACTACTGTCACTACTTTTCTGGCTTCTTTAACTAAGTGTTCAGTTAAACTTCATAAGCCTAGCACTGAGAAAGCTAGTTATACTGCACTGTCATTTTACTGTTGGATTAGCACTGTTAGCTCATAACACTCTTTGGTACAATAAAACATAGACACCAGCTCAGTCACAAAGAGCATCGCATTGCTGTAAAATTAAAGTATAAATATTGTAGTATTTACTGTTTTGTCACTTAACAGCAAAAACTGGCTAATTTGTTTATGGCAGGGTAATAAATCACCACAATTACCTCATTTTCATTTTCAAATAATAATATCAGCACAAAGCCATTCACTCTTAATTATTCACTCCACTGGGAAACTTTCCTCCTGACTGGATGGATCCCAAAATGTAGCATCTCATTAACTGGTTAATTATCAGTTTATACACTTAAGTTTCTCAGGCCTCCATATACAGTCAAAGTCAAATGATGATACCTGACTGGAAGGTTTCTTTAAGTATATTATTGTTTAATTGATACTTATAATATGGACTTTTCTGCAACCAAACACTGGCAGAGAGATGGCACATTTTACAACAATGATGCAACTGTTCAGGCTGTTACATGTCTATTTCAAGTAATTATACTTTCTGGGCTGTTGTGACAAAAACAAAAACAAAATTTCACTCACATTTCACAAAACCCATGGCACATAATACTGAGTCCAGTCAGTATAATGAGCAGCCATAAATTAAGTATCCAATCCACATTCATCAATGGCCCAACTGACAAATCTGGTACTTCAGATTGGACAAAAAAATCCTGTGCTTCAGCAGAACACAAAAACAGAAACAAATATTTACAGTAGTAAGACTTCCCAGCAATAAACCCCATAGTTTCTGTAGAAAGCTCACATGTTGCACTGAAGGACTGAAACACTAACNCAAATTGCAGCCGCAGCGCGCACTTGATTGTACGCACTGTATATGTATATTACCTGTGTCAATAACCCATCTATTTAATAACTGTATATTACTGTTCCAATTTCACTCTACCTTTAGGCTTCTAAAGATTTTTAATGACCAATTTTTCATGTTACCAAATTTTTAACAGGTTAGGCCAAATGAGTGTAAACCCACTGGGTATCATCACTGAGTCTATGAGAAATAATTTGGAATTAATTATTTATGTTGCCCAGATTCCAAAAGTAGTAAAAGCATGCCAGAAGAACTGAAGCTGCTGTCGCTGAGTAGGTTGGTGTAGTAACAGTATTACAGACTTGTATCCATGAAGAGGTTGGTTTGAGTCTTGACTATGCTCAAATATCTTGACTTTTCTTAGTCCCTTCAGGCAAATGATGGAATGGTACCTCGACTAAGCCATAAACATTTTCTTCCAAATTCTTTATTCAGCATCGTCCTATTATTTGACACTACATAATCTAAATTTCTACAGTGCCATGAAATAAAATTACCACAGGATGAAGTCCCCATCTTTTAGAAACTCTGTAGAATGAAATTCTTACATAGGTGCAGTCTCCTATCCAACAGACACCACACGCTGCTTCCTCTTACTTCAATTTATAAATTTTAAAACACCATATTTTACAGGTTCCTTGTGGATGCTGTGATGCAACAGGATGGACCACAGGGAGTTGAGTTGTCAGAAAGTTTGAATCTGACTGGACATGGGCCAGCCAGTAAATCCCATATGGGCTGTTCTTGCTGATGAAGCAGAAGAAAATTTCCAAACATGCATGTTGAAAGAAGTCTTCTTTTAGGAGGCGGTTATGGTGTCTTAAAGACACTAGTCATTCAGTCACCTGGTGAAACTGTGGAAGATCATGGATTTCTTATGGTTCTAAGAGTTTATGACCGTGACTTTGTATCATGGTGGTAAGATATGTGATTCTCACTGGGTGACTATGAAGATTATTATCTTCTGGGATGTGAAGCTATGTAGTTTGGTAAACAGGTATTAACATTTAAGAGGAACTTACTGCCTCTATCTTCAGGAAGAAGAATGAGACACAATGACAATGGAAGCAGCACCTTCATCCAGAACGTTGATAGCTATCTACCAAAACACAATGCATTACATCTCAGATGACGGTAATCTATCATGGTAGTATTTTGTGGGGCCACTGTCCAGATTCTAGATAAATGAAATATATTTGGCAAACATCTAAATGAAAATACAGTTTACTATCTATCAACAAGATCTTTTACACAATAAGTAGTACAATTACAAGACCACTAACATTGTAAATAAAATGGATACTGTTAGTTTCATGAGTATAATGAATTATACATTGGCTTTAAGGGTGTTAATATTCATATTGCTTTCAATGCAAATAAATCAATGATGAAAATGCTGTATTCACTCCCTTACCTTTGAACCTACTTCTACCAAATTTTCTTTCCCTTGGAAAGTTTTAGACACTTGAAACCACAAAAATGTTTAGTTTGAATATGCCACCCCCTCCCCCCAAATTTGTTGGAAATATTCAAAAAACAGTTTTTAGCATCCTACTCAAGAACAATTCATCATGTGGTACTGAGGTTTATCATATTTCACAGAGTTCTGGGAAACTTAAGGTCACTTCGGTTACTTTATATGTTTACCTGTTGGTTTCTCTGATATTTACGAGTAATTTTAAGTTTTCTAAAAATAAACAGCAATTCTTAAACATTCACGAAAACGGCAGGGATTTATACTGTGCCTTATAGAAGCCGTCCGTTATCTTCAGCAATTAATATTCTACGAAATATGTAGGCCCCATTGAAATAAACCAGTAGTCGATGTCAATCGACGTCGTAACGTCATTGTTGAAAGTAGACTATAAGCTCAAGTTTCACATTGGAATGCAATTAAAATTCATGCCCATCTTCCGGCACACACCTATCCTGTTACCATACCTACCATACCATAACATCCTAATACCGCAAGCTATCGTGCTCCCGCATTTTTCGATGATCTGATGTGAGTCTGAATGAACGAACCACGTGGAAAACGTGAGGAACGGTACGGAAATGATGAATGATGATGGACCATAAGTCAGAATGACAGCTATACAGCCTACCTGTTGCATTAAGATGACCTGCCTATCAATGTCGATCATGTCGATCAATGTCTCGTAGGCGTTTAATTTACGAGTTTCGTGAACGGGAGACCAGCACACTCAAAGAGGTCGCTGATCCGCTAAACATGTCTGTTCGTGACGTTCGTGACACAGGAAATCATTTCATCCTAATCGATAAGCCTCCAGCTATCTTAGTTGATCTCCTGTGAGATAGGTGGCAGTAAACGCGGCGGCAATGTTGGAAAAATAAAATTTGTGGCCTCAATTTGAAGGTCAGTTTTATGCATGACTTTTTAAAATTGTTTCTCGAACAAAATTTTACAATAATAAGGCAACCCTCGGGTTCCATAAAATGCTGGGAAATTCTTGAGTAGCTGCAGAATTGGTGGCTCCTCCAGTAAGCTCCATGAGTAAGTTAGTAAAGGCACCATTTTCAAAATTTCAATCCTGTAAAATAATTTAAGAAAGCAAAGAAAGTCGCGTTTTTTTACAAAGACCGTTAATCAGATTAATAATAATCCATGCACAGGACTCTTTTATTGGACACTTTTAAGGTCATTCTCTATAGACTTAATTGTATAATTTAAAAACACCGCACCTGATTGGAGTATATATTTCTAAACCGTGAAAGCTATTGCCTTTAGGTATGAGTTAAAAAAACAGAGCATTATTGGCAGCCCCAAACAGAAGAAGAGAATAGATAGCCTCGGTACAAGGAATTAACAAGCATATTACATGTAACAAAATATAATTTATTAATTGTAAGGTGTCTTTATTTAAATTATGGTATCTGAGTTTGTGAATCTGTTTTTAGACTGTCTGAAAGAGTAAACAAACAAGCCATCTCACCGCAAGCAGAATGTGGCCATGGACAAATGGATTGGCACAGTCTGCTGTATGGAGATGCTACTGACAGCACTGTTTGTAATATATATGTGTGTGTAGCACTGTAAAGGATTTGTTAAAAAAGCAAGGGACTCTCTGATCAGTAAAGTCTAAAGTGATGACAGGCCTTGTTTATATTATTTGTGCACATGTATGTATGTATGTATGTATGTTTATATGGCACTTTAAAGCATTTAAAGCCCTCAAATAAATAAAACGTCCAGTGAAAAAGGTCTTGGTTTATATGTGTACATAGTATTGTAAAGGGCTTGTAAAAGAAAAAGGAATCCTCTAATCAATAGTCTCAAGAGACAGAAGTCTTGTTTACATTGCATGTAGACATGTACCTATGTACTATATATTCTTCTATAGTATTGTAAAGGACTTGTTCTCTCTTGTCAATAGTCTCCAGTGACAAAGGCCTTGTTTAGAGGGAGAGAGAGTGTGTCCTGTTCCATGTATTCTATGCCTACTGGCCGGTCATTCAGATTTCTCCTCATACAAGATGAGCTACAACGACCACATTATACAGATTTGTGCTGGGAACATTATATTGTGATACACTCTAACTTGATTGGAGACATTGGATTTGAGTTCTTGTGGTGAGTAGGAAGAGTGCAGTCTTCTGGGTTGTATTGAGATGGAGTACAAAGAGATCCCAACATTCCAGCAAGTCAGGGAAACCTTTATCTAGTCCCTGAAGAATTGCAGGCCTCCACTTGTAGTTTTCTTGTGACATAGTTCTGGAGACAGTTGGGCCTGTGAACACTGTCCTCTTCAGGCCATAAACTCCACCCTTTTAGTGTACCCATACTCCTAGTCTTCCTTGGCTGCATCAGCAACAGCTTATTCCTTCACCCTCCTTTGTTTCTTTTCCATTGCCTCCTTCCTATTTGCAACAGTGTGAGTAGGTTGGCTCCACAGCACCTATCTCACCAACCTAATGACGCCTTCTGTGGTCTTAAATTGGGAGGTGGGATATCTGTGATCTGTTCATGTTATCAGTTGATTGAGTTCATATGCCTGTATATGTAATGATTTATGAATATGCCTCCTGTAAAAATCTCCATAAAGATGAAGCGGTTCTTGAGAAACTGGTAGTCACTTCAGCTGGTCAAATAATTCCTCACATTTTGTAAGACTAAAAGATTTATATGGGTACACTACTGAATCCTATATATGTCACTGTCATATTACTTGACTTTGTGGAAAATGAATACAGAAGGAAGGGTATACTGAAAAATGGGGTACTCTGAAGGAACTGGCCAGTGAAATAAAACATACATGACTCATTCATGTTTCTTTTTTACGTGCAGTAAGACATATTTTGGGGTTATCTACAATCATAAAAGGACTGTAGAATTTGACAAAATTGGTATTTAAATAACTGCTACATAGAAAATAATACAGCAGCGAGGTCAAAAAGAAATATACGTGTAAAATAATTAAACACAGGCAAATACTTTAGGTAAAGCTGGAGAGAAGAGGGGGAGGCAATCAATAAAAATAATCCCATGAATATCTTGTAGGTGTGTGCAACAGAATAAGAATTCTTAAATTAGAAGTGTATGCTTTACTCACATCATCTAAAATTAGAAGTACATATTAAAATGGCAGTTCCAGGAGATAAACTCTTATGGGGCGAGACCTGGTACTGTACCCTTATGCAAATTAGGCATCAGAAGAAGGATGGGGCAATCACCATCAGATTCTTCATAAATGTGAACTGAGAAATCTGGTTCTGCCTTCTACATAATTTGTATGTGCCGAACAGAATTTTGTTTTCTTTTGTTGTAATCAAAATGCTGAACAGAATAAAAAAGGATTACAGTTTTCCATTCTAACACACAGCTGTTCCATCAAACCTCCAATATCATGAAATGAAGCCACACATCAGGAATTCAGACCTCCAGAATGAATTTCCCATGTGGACCACCAATTTTGCCCTGTTCCGTCTTTTCTTCTAATAACAAAACTTATGATGATAATCCTGGGCAGCTCAGTTGGTATAATGATGATCTGCAGGGCAGATTACCAGGGTTTGATTGCTAATAGAGCAGACATTCTTCTCTTCTCTGCAGTGCCCAGACTAGTTCTGGGGCTCACCCAGCCTCCTACCCAACAGCTGACAGGCATTCTTTCCCTGGGGTTGAAGTTGACAACTCACCTCCATCTAGTCCTGGGATCAAGAGTGGAGCTATACCTCCACTCTTCCATATGTCTTCATGGTGTGGTACTTAATTTATTAAGAACAGGGAGAACTTTGGATAGAGAGAGAGACACACACACAAATACAATGACTGACTCACTTTATTAACCAGTTTATATACAACAGAATCTGTAACTACATGGTCTCAACCTGTTCATCTGACACCATGCCCCGCTCCTGATCCAAGACGGATGCTTACATCCACAGGAGAGTCTCGCTCATAGGTTACCTCCATGTCCAACTCTTCATCATCTTCATCATCATGGCTGTCACTGTCATCATCATTATCATCTTCTTCTTCATCATCTTCTTCCTCTTCTTCAAGATGCTGTAAAAATTGTTCATACCTTCAATTCTCATACACAATGTAAAGTCACATATCATCATCATATCATCATCAGCAGCAGCAGCAGCAAAAGTATTACTGAAAAAATTAATTTACATACTGAATGATGTATGCAGTCTGTAACTACTCAAAGGCTTACAACAGTGGTTACTGGAACTGTAGACAATGGTACTACATTGTCTTGAAAATCTAATGTGTTTTATAAGACAAATAATGAAACTCAAATCCTTCCTCAGAAAGAAAAAAGATGAGATATTAATGTGAGGGGAGAGGAAGTGCACATCCTGTGAAATCAGAGAAATGCAATACCTTGGAACTAAGTGAAATATTTTGATTCTGCAGACATACATTCCCTACATACTTTGATATATTTCAACATGGGACACAAAGATTCAGCTGATAAGAAAATACAAAAAAATTCCAATCTAAAAATAATGCATTTAGTTACAAATAAATTGATACTTAATGATTCTACCAATTCCCCAAAAGACAGTTTTACTTATGCTTTCTTAATCCCTTAGGGCACGTGGTAGCATAGTTGGTTGAGGCACTATGCTACAAGCCGGAAGGTCGCGGGATCAAATCCCGATGAGGTGGATTTTTTTCAATTTACCTAATCCTTCCAGCCACACTATGGCCCTGGGGTCGACTAATCCTCTAACAGAAATGAGTACCAGGAATATTCTTGGGGTAAAGGGCAGCCGGCACGTTAGGCTGACAAACTTACCGCCATCTGTGAGCCGATGGTCTACAAAATGTGGGACCCTCAACATCTAACAACCTTATGGACCTCCACGGCCTGATACAGGGATACCTTTACCTTTCTTAATCCCTTATTCATTATTACATTTTATTCCATCTTTCTTTCATTGTTTTATCAGTACACAGGAAGCATTCAATTGTTGTGATCTTGCTTCTCATTACAATGACCAAGTTTCATGCATGATTTATATGTGAAAGTTTTGTACTTTCAAAGACAAAAGCGTTTTTTTTATCTTTATCAACACTGAAATCAACAAGCTGTGACAGAAGTTAGTCTTCTCCTAAAAGTCCAAAATTTCCCATACATACAGAGCTTGCAACAAATTTCTCTTCTGGTAGTTTAAGAGACAGGAATCCTCTGTCTAAAACACATCGGTTAGGATCCTCTGTTAGTGAAGATAATTTCTTGACAGAGGAAACAATAAGGTCTAATTTAGATTTCTTAAGGACACTCAACTCACAATCACATACACTGTACAAATAATGAACTCTAACACTGATTTGAAACATCCAATAACGTGGCTACATCTTTTAAAATACATACAGATTAAAATGATAACTCCTTTATTCTATATCACTTCAAATACCTCTGAGGCAGATTTCCCGATAGGAATCAGGTCACAATCTTCTTGTGCTATACTGTTTATCTGGAAGGGAAACAAGGGAGACATTATTAGTTACAGCCAGAACATAATGAACCAGAAAAATTGAGTAAACTGTTTAGCAGTTAGTTGGGTGACAGGAGTTACATTTTCTGAAATGGCAATGATTTTTCCCTTCATTGTTGCATCTGCCTCCTATCGAGTGGGCACCAGAAAAATTTTTGCCAGAGATAAAGTACCCAGAGCATGAAGCTGATGACTCACCTCCTAATTCTGACATTAATATTATATAAAACTTTCCTCCACTTCCTCATACATATTTATGTTCTATAAGCACACAAATATGAGAGAATGGCTGAGCAATAATACTTCTGACTTGTATCTGGGAGGTTCCTGGTTTGAATCTTGGCAGGATACTGATTATTCTGAGGTCTTTTGTCATTTTCCTGTCCTTCCACACTAACACCAGAATAGTTCTTTACATTAGGCCATGCCTGCTTTGTTTCACATCCTTCTGAACTTACCATCTTCCATTCATTTAACACAATGTAGTCTTGAGTTACAAACAGTGCTGTCAATCTATAAACTCATACACACACTTAAATAGATGAAAACATCAATCCTTCTTTTACTGACACTAGCTCTGTCACAAACCGTTCTAAATAACTATACCAGTTACTGTATCGTAAAGATGTGCTGCAAGTTCTTAATAATAAATTTTATAAAAATATGCTTACTTAGGACTACTGCCAAAAAGACACTTTTACTATTTGCTATGCTATGTACGATATGCCCAAAGAGGTAAAAAACAAACAAAATATGAATATTCCTATTTTTGCGCTAACTTATGTATGCTTATGAGAATGAAACCTACAAGCAATGATATTTTAATATCAGGCATGTTTGCCGTTACAACTGTATTTATCTTTCAATAACAAGCCATCCATCGTTAAACAATTTAATATAAATAATCCATTTATATGGTCTTACATGTTTCGTTCCTTTGGGGCCACTTTCTGAGGTTTCAACAACAAAAGGAGTTTGCTTTATAATTGCTATGGATCTTTGTATAATGAGCTATTCAGGGATAACAATAGCATAGGTTACAACTGTACATGTTTGAGCATTATCAGTTAAAAGGTTTCTTGTTTCTATGCATCTTAAGATTGACATGTTTTTGTTGCTTCTTGTTTAATGTCTGGTTGTCCTTCTGGATCCCTGTGGTGTCAGTGTGCAGATGTCAGCCCCTTGATTTATTTTGTCCAATTTGTTACATTCTTATAATAATTACACGGATATTAACATAATTTTAAAACATGTTGGTACAATTTTTTATGTGGCGACACATAACCTGGTTTTGCTATGTGATTTTGATATAACGTTTTGTAAACTATACGTGACGTGCAGTCCCTAGGGATGAACTGCACTAGTTCTAAGAACGCAGTCGGATAATGGCTCCTAATGTTAAATTTATTTCGATTGGTTACAAAGCGAAATCTGGTTATCGCTTATTGCAGACACTAGCATGCAATCATCTCTCCTGTCACCAATGCACAACAAGCAATATTCAAAAATGCACTGTGCTACATATAGTATACTAACCCACGCCTGATGTTCTTGTTCCATCTGCAAAAGCTCACTTTCATCGTCGCAGGGTCTGTCAACACTAAACCACAGAGAATCTGTCGCTTTTGGCGTCAAACTAGGAAACAGAGGGACAGGCATAGTATCAAAACTTCGTATTCAACCAACAAACTTAAAACACAACCTTCTCTTCTTCACCCATAAACTGTTACATTAGAAATAAAAACACATGCAATCGTCATCTGCGCACACCACTACTGTCATTTGTCACGTCTTTTCGCCAAAAGAAAAAAAAAAACTCGTCGCATACCTACACCAATCACAATATATGTACCATCACATTTGTTTGAACCAATCACAGAACCTCTTATAAAGTAATTACATTTTGTGTTCCGTTGGCGGCAGATATGATATGTCGTGATCTGTTTTTGCAGGTGTTTGAAAGTACATATTTTATTTAAGATTTGAGGCTTTCACGGCGGTGACTATGAAGAAAGCAGTCTTCTGGGATTTGGCACCGTGTATATGTGGTGTTAACCGACGTTTCGGAGGAACGTATCGCCTCCATCTTCAGGGTAGAAGAAAAAATATATAAGAAATCTGCAAGCAAAGAGACCGTGAGAACCGGTAAAAGCAGACTGTGACAGACAGACAGACAGACAGACAGACAGACTGCTTTTACCGGTTCTCACGGTCTCTTTGCTTGCAGATTTCTTATATATTTTTTCTTCTACCCTGAAGATGGAGGCGATACGTTCCTCCGAAACGTCGGTTAACACCACATATACACGGTGCCAAATCCCAGAAGACTGCTTTCTACATATTTTATTGCTTATTCTCTGCTGATTGGTAAGTATGGATTTCGATTTTATGTCATTGTGAAACGTGAGTTGACGTTTACGCAAGAAGTTACATCTCCATATCAGACATATTATTTGTGTATATGAATCTTACACCTACTACACTGAATGAAATTAGAAATGTATAGAATTCTGACAAGCCTAAAAATATCTTGGCTATGATGACATTTCATCCGAATTATTAAAATCTTACATAGGCTAGGTGAGTATTCCATTCAATTATCTCTGTAATAACTGCATGGAAGTAAGTCTTCATAGTACTTGTGTTACAACATATTCTACATCTTTCAGTTTTGCCCAAAAAGGTTTGTAGAATGTCATGAAACTCGTAACTGTATCATGATTGTGTTATCATTTTGTATTACTTCTTGAAGTACGAAAGTTTGAATTATGTATGTATGTATGTATTTATTTCGTCTCTATAGATCATTGTTACATGATATAGGACAAGTCAGTATGCTCTGCCTCTGAGTGCTTTCCATCCAATAAAAGGAAATAATTAAAATTCTTCAGCTTTCCCATATATTATTATTATTATTATTATTATTTATTGTATTGTAAAGTATCTGACTTGTCCTATATCATGTGTAATGATCCATCGATATGAAGTAAAAAAATAGACTCCAGCACAGTATGTCTGCTTAATTCATGACGATAAGTTTGCACAGTAGACTAAACAGAGCACTTTATATGCATCCTGTTAAGAGTGAAGATGCAAGCAGTAGGTATCTCTAACACACTGGTACCTATCTATGAAAACCACAGGGATCACATCATAAGACCACAATCTGTAACTCACATTGACTTGACAATCATGACAGTTCTGAGTTCACTGTACATGAATGCAGTGGCACAAAAGAGTGTCAGTGCAAGACTAAGTGAAGAATAACTCTTTAACATATGTCAGATGTTTCAGTTGATCACATACTAGTAGTAGTGGTGTTATACAGTTCTTTTCATTTGCACTGCTTAAAGGTTTCTGTATACTGTATACTAATACATTTCTATTAAAACATTGCTTTTATAGCATAGATGAGTTCCTCTCCTATGTGGACAAGACTTAGTTCACATTAGGATCATATAATAATTTAAAAGTAAGAACAATTGAGCTTAGCTTAACACACACTAGGAGTGTATACTGCGTAACTCTTTTCTTGCAGGAAACAGGATGCCATGTGCTGGAGAAAACACAGCAGGGACTATGGGATATTTAGCCGAGGCGGTGGGAGTGGTGCTGCTAGAAACCAGTGTATCTGGGAGGTCTTGTGACCGGCCAATTCGATCAAGGTTTTCCGTGGTTTTCCTTGGTCCCAGAGCAAATGCTGAGTTGGTACCCAAATTCCACGTTGCACTGCATGCTTCACATGCAGCCCCCTCCCCCCCAATAGTAACATGAAACTTATTATACTATAACTACACAAGAATGACATGTCTTATATCATGTATAATGATCCGTGGACACAAAATAAATGGAATGGAATGGAAAAGTAACATTATATGCCTTGGAATAAATTTAAAACAAACTGATATACTGTGTATCAAGATTTCAGCTGAATTTTACTAATTCAGAAGTGAAAGAACTCTTAACACTGCTTATTGATTGATACAAGATATTCTGTGGTAGTTTTTATTGAATTTATTAAAATGTAAAAGAGTAATATTGATAACCCACAAGTGAACATAACTCACATTTCAAGTTTCAATTCTTGCTCTTGTTTTATCTTTAAGTTCAATTAACACAGACTGAAATTATAAATACATACACTAGTTAATCTGAGGTAACATAAAATACATTAACATAGAATAAATGTCTGGTTTTTAAACTACAAAATATTAATGTTACACAGAGCATTTAAAAAACTGAGCTTATTCAATGTTAAAGATTTGTGATGAACAAACTGTATCAAAGATAAGAGAAAGATTGGTATTACTTCAACAATTCTGTGAATACTGACACTATTTTATATTGGCATTTATAAGGGAAACTGGGCTAATTATTTACTTTTATAATTAAACTTAACTAAAATTATGACAAACAATAACATTATTTAATTTTCATACCCAAGAATGGGTAACGATATATTTTATTACAACATGTTTAATGCCTACTGGAATCATTCGAAACAGCAAATATTTTACACGAAACTATGAACTCATCAGCATATTATGAAACATCCTTGTTTCTAAAACGAATGTAGAACAGTTTCTGGATTCCTTTATGAAAAAAATATTGTGTTATATGATGAAAGCGTTCTTTCCCATTCTGATGAATAGAAATAGTTAAAAATCAGAACGTATTGCTCCAAGACTGAATGTGTTAACATCATGTAGTTTTGCTAATTGCTGTGGAACTTCAATTGCTATGTTATATGAATGACACGCTTCTCTTTAAGGCCTCTTGCATTTGTGCTACTTCCACTTTCTGGTTGTCTACCACCATCTTCTTCTGCAGCTCATTAAGTTCCCTTCGAAGCTCCTGCAGCATACTAAGACACTGGTCATTCTGCTTGGCTTCCTCCTGTAAGAAATTCTGAGCAAAGGCAATTAGTAAACTGTGTATACTTCTTAATCTGAGATGCTCACAGTGGTGAATATTAAGATCAGAATCTCCTGGAATGCAATGTCATGGTATGCAAGTACCAACATTAATTAGCAGACTGCTTCATGGCATCACATACCAGATTACCGTAATCTTGTTATGTATACTTTATTACTTTACTCTCCAAGAATGCAGACCACTTTACAAACACAGCATTTATCAATTTAACTCAAGCTTCTACAAAGCAACTGATTTCATGGTGCTGCAATATTAAGTGTCTCAACTGTGTGTGGGTACGGGAATCTGTCCAGACACTTCAGGAATTGCAATATTTTCATACTTCTATCTTCCAAGTTGTTGCCTTAGTTTTCCTCACAGCCACTGATATACATAAACACATTTTAACTAAAGATTATCTACCTTCAGGAGTTCATTATATTAAAGCAACGGAAGAGTCACATTTTTACACGATATAAAAATAACCATATTCAACAAATCTGCATATTCTTTAGATATCTCAAAATAACAAAATGGAATTAGTTAAAAAGATTTAATGTCAACTGATCCTGAATCATAATTGAAATTATATACAGGATTACATCTGTTGACAGATATGTAAACAAAATCAAATTTGCACCCAGTGACACTGTACAGCCTTCAACACCGTTAATGTGATTGGAACTGGCAAAAGTCTCTCGGCTGTCAAAGTGTGCTAGTGGGTTCAAACCTCCTGGTAATGATTGCACTTGACTAAAACTCTACATCTTCATAAAATCATACTGTACACTGTTGTGATGTTGTTTACATGATGTTCTTGTTTATAGCTGTACTGTCATGCAGAAAGGGATTTTGCATATAATTTAAGATTTATAATGGTGAAGCTATATATCCACCCCCCATATGTCTTTACCTTTACCTTCTTACCTTAAAGATATACACAGGTTTAACTGATTACAGTAGCCAAACAGAAGTCCCAAATTACACAGAAAATCTCTTACTGAATGAGAGCACAACATGCAGAATAAACAAATTTAATGAGTTCACAGTTGCACAGTTTTATCCAAGCACAGACTACCAGCAGGTTTTCAGTATGTGATGGCCTCTAAGTTGAATCACAGTGTGAGTAAGTTCTATCAAGTACAAAGGCAACTAATGAGTTTTAAATGTGATGATTTGTTGTGACAATATAACTGCAGTACTACTGTTTTAGTATCACACAAACTAGGGTACCTGATGGTCTCTGGGTAAGACATCAGGCTCATTCAGTGAGCTCTGAGTTTCAGCCCTGGTCAGATCTATGTGGACTGCCCTCCTTACATATTGAAACCTTCACCTTTACCAAAGAAAACACTTTGAGAATGTGAATACCAGCCCTTCTTGACCCCTGTAGTTTGAAGCAGACATAAACCTGTAGGTCCCTTCTGCTGACCACCACTTTCATAACAGAATCTGCCCTGTTGGAGTCTCCACCTCAGAAATGGATTCTAGACCTTTGACTAGGTGACAAAAGTCAGAAATGTAAACAGAGACTACAGCTGGAGTTACTAGACAAACCACATCTCAGGCACCTGAAGGTGACTAATTTTTAGTCGCAATGCATCATGCATCAATTTTTATTTGCGTGTTGATGGTAGTACAGAAAAATATATTATGGAACAACACATAATGCTCTGATTTAAATTAATTCCTCCTGAAGATAAAAATAAATAAATAAAGATGTGCTTGCACATACTAATGAAGGAGAATTATAAAATTCACTATGTTGAAAACTCTAAGACTTTTTAAACACTATAGCTTTCCTAAGAAACTGGCTTTATGCCAGAGTTTATTTTACACAGAATGCAATTTGACATACTTGATCACAACTATCAGTCTGTAAACCAGTAATGGTCCATTATGACACTGAGGTGGTCTGTAAATTTAAATATGCATTGCTTAATATTTAAAAAAGTTCACATAAATTCTATCTTATTCCTGATTCCTGCAAAGCATTACAACTACCTACCTTCTGATATGATTCATGAATTTGGCGAAGATATGCTAATCTTTGAAGTTGGGAAGTACGGTTCTGTTGGATTATTTTGATTTGCTTTTGCACAATTTTAATCATTTTTTCTTCCTGGAACAAAACAAGTCAACAGTCTGAATTAATCAAACTTGTATACTGTAACAAAGCCTTCCCTATACTCAGATGTAACTCATGCAGACATATGGGAACCATGAGGGTTGCCTTATCTCCAGGAAAAGAATTCTAACACCACTGCGTAGAATGCTGGGTGAGCCCCCCCCCCCTTCTAATTTGTTATAATTGGATTGACAACTTGCACTTTTTTGCAAAAGGCCTTATTCATTATTTTATATTTTTATGTGTTTTATTTACTGACAACTTGTATTTTTTTCCAAGAGGCTTGATTTATTATTAATTTGTACTTTAGATATTACATATTACATTTAATGTGTATCTGTATTCTACTGCATGTGACTCTTTGTCTCTGACATGATATATGACAATTTTTTATATCCAGCCCTACGGGGTGACTGTTGGATCAAAGAAATGTATTTTAATAATAATAATTACATACATACATATATGGCACTGAATACAGAATTTCTCGAACTCTTTCAGTGGAAACGAATTTGGACTGTCCAGTTCATAGCCATTTACTTTAACTGAAACAACTTTATGTGGATGGTGGAAGTTTAACACCACTAAAGCCTGCCATTCAACATGGGCAACAACCACTTCCATGCACTTCTCATTCTTGCTGTTTCCTAAGATCCATCAAATGTTAATCTCCCATCTCCTTTTCAGTCTTCAAAATTACTGTTTTACAAAAAAGTTCACAACCAGTATTCTGAATGTATTCTTGTCTTTCCATCCAAGCTACACAATTTCCATGATTTTCCTACCCTAACAATACTTGGTGATCTGCAGAAATGATGAATTTCCCACATCATCTCCTTTGGGTCCAAAAAATTTCCTCTACACTTTCCTTTAAAATATTTCTAACTTACATTCTCATCTAAAGAAAGAAGATATGTTGCACAGCCACACTGGTAATATTTTTAGCTGGCTTTGACATCAACATGTCCATTTCAACTCTTGAGCCACTTACTGAATTTCACATAAAATGGTATGGACATTATGCTACACAAAACGTGTACTTTTTTGCTTCCTTACTTTCAAATAGCAGCAACATGTTGGAAATATGAAGTTGTGAGCTAGGAGCAGCATTAGTGCCATCCAATATAGGGTCTTGAAACTCCATATAGTAATAGATTTTCAAAGAATATAACACATTTGTCAGGGTAATTATTTACTGTAGTATGTAAAGCAACAGAGTCAGTATAGACACAGGATACAGGCTGAATTGCTAGGGTTCAATTTCTGGCATGGGCAAGAGATTTTTCTGTTCCATAGTGTCCAGATGGACCAAGGGGTTCATCCAGACTCCTATTCGACAGGTACTGGGACTCCTTCCCTTGACATAAAGTGATCGGGGCATGAAGCTGACCAGTCGCCTCCACCTAATGCAAAGGTCAGAAATGGTGGAGCTATACATCTGCTCCCACACGTCTTCATGGTATGGTGCTTAATTAATTAAACACTTTACCTTAGAATGTAAAGCAACAAAACAGGTAATGCATGGAAACTGTCAACAATTATAAACATAGTGGTGCACATTCATTTTCTTTTTGCCATGATATGCCAACATTTTTACAATTATTACCTATTTTGAATGGATGCCACACCTAAATGTACAGTTATTAAATTTCTTAAATCAGTGCTATCCATTCAATATATGTGACTACTCACATTGTCTTTGGAATGAGCTAAATCTACATTCCACTGTTCCAGAACAGAGTTAACATTCCTGCACATCTCTTCATGATGATGCATTCTTGCTTCAGACTGACATTGCAGCATTTCCTTTATTCTGGTTTCATTTGCTTTCATTGCACCTAGGGGAAATTTGTCATCTCAATTGGTTGTAAGTAATTTTGTATATTACATCCTATTCTAGTAAAAATATCAGGGTTGTATTGAGGTGGTGAGAGGAATCATCTGCCTTCAGGATAGAAGAAATGACTCAGGTTTTTCTGAAAATAGGTTCCTTTGTACCAGATTACAACAGTGTTACAACCCAGAAGACAATATTCATAACATTTGCCACTGTGAGAACCCCAAATATCACAAAAGTACAGAAGGCTGTGAAATACTGTATTTACAATGTGAAGGTTTGAATCAGATTGTAAGTAAACTATATCATTTTTCTGGACATCCTTTGTATAAACCATCCTATTTTTGTTTGTTCATTCATTCTTTTCCACTTCTTTAAATAACTAACTACCTTTCATACATTATGTTTTTAGACAGTAAATAAGAAAACAAAAGATTCTGGATTGAATCTTGAAATTAAATTCTAAACATTGCTCTAACACAAATATATTCTAGTCTTATAGGAATTAAATATCTAGTGAAGTGTATTAAATGTATTTTATAACCAATTAAATAATTTTGTGCTGCATCACCAAGAATAATTATATAAGTACTCATTGCAGTAAATATTATTGTATACTGAAGACAGGTCAGCAAGTTCCTTTAAAACATTGGAATCTTTCTAAGAAATTACATGGTGTCATATCCCAGGAAATACATACTTAAGTAATATTTCAGCAAAACTAATGGTGAATTAAAATAAAATACAAACACCCACAATTTTTCTTTTATTTTTTACTGTTTACATTTGCCAGATTAAGTCTTGTAATCTTATATAACCCACTTCACTACTTTGCTTATTTATGCCGCTTAAAATAATTCTAACAAGAAACTGTAATCTTAAAAATGCTAGAGAACTGTCTAATTGTTTCCACCTGATAAGTTACTCAGACTTGAAATTCCCCACATTTTATGAAACCCAAATATTCCTTTCCATTTTCACAAGATACAACAGTAGACATTATGTTGAATTTGGTTAAACTAGTCACATCTTCACATCATATTTCATTAATATCCATTTTAATATTATCCACCTATAAACACCTATGACTTCTTCACACTTTTGGCAAATATATTTTGTGCTACATGCTCCAACTGACTCACTGCAATAGTGCTGGATGAAAAGTCCAAAGCATTATGTGAATTAATTCAAGATTAATAATTCTGTTTTCAGTTTGGCGTAAAAAATTACGTTATGTTCATCACATTCAAGAATAACCAAGTCTTGAACCTACCTGCACTGTATTGTTCCAGTTGCTGTTTCTTGGCTCGCAGAGCTTTATTAACATCTGCACCAAACATATCCAGAACTTTCCGTAAATCATTTCCTAAATCAGTATTTGTATTATTGGCAACTGCACAATAAGTTCCTCCAGACTTCGTGTCTGTTTCGTATTTGCTGATTCTGTTCGATTTCATAAGTGACTTTGCTCCATTTTTCATAGGAAATTCATCTTCGCATAATTCCGGTGAGCTTATGAATTCCTCAGTTTCTTGCATAATTTTTACCTTCTTAGAAGAGGCTTTAGGCATGATTATTAAATGGTTTATATTACTTAATTGACACAGAAATTGCACCTTACTTAAATGCGGGAAGAATGGTAATAACTCACTTCGGAACGAGCGCGTTTCTTCGTAATGCTTCCACTTCCGTCTCTTGCAGCTGATTTCGATTGATACTTGTTTGGGTACTCTCCACAAATTTTCGGAATAACAGCATGCATACATAAGATTTATACCTTCGTTTGTATATAGTTAATATTATGATAAGATCAAGAATTCTAACGGAAGAATAATCCAGATTCGTGATTAATTTTTAACCAGTGGCATCGTCTGATGCATTCCTAGTGAGGCTTATTACTGTTTCTGTTGTAAATAACAGTCCACGACAGGTACAAGTAATTGTTTCGTGTTTGACTTACTTGACTTGTAATAATTTATAATGCTGAAGGGTCGTTACGTGTCAATGATTAAAGGAATGTGTTCAGAACAGAACGTTTTACAGCTGTCAATAATGACAAAGACAGAAATAAAATACAAAAAACACGGCTGGAGGGAGCTACGAGTATTCTCCCTGGATGAATTGTAGGTCCTTGAAATTTTAGAACATTGGAAATTCTCTCGTATAAATACTTCAGGAAATGTAACAACGTTTCAACAAGGGATTTGATAGCACAGTAGTGTGGCGATAATTTAGTATCCGCAGGGAAACAAACAGAAGCTTCAATATTATTCACATTGCAACGTCAATAAACAATCATAGTATCTGAATTCTAAGTTTTCATGGGGGATAAGGGCGAAGGCATATCAAGGAAACTGGCAACCGCAACGCAACCGCAATTTCCGAGAATTCTTATCAGCCTGTGCTAAACACACGTTATTGAATGGAGCATCGCACATCGAGGAAATGGCAGTGCAGTTAAGGCAGAAGAAGAAACCCTTCCTTCCTCTGCACTGACATAAAATTGATTCAGATAAGTTTCTCAGCATTCACAAACATAATCTCTTTGGTTAAAAGATAAAAAAGAAGAAAGATTCGATTAACTTATGTATTTTAGTACAATGCTCTATTACAGTATGACTTTGAATCATATAATAAAATTATTTATATATACATATAATACCCCTTGTTTATTCATTCAGTAGATTTATATAACTTTGATATCTCGCGGACTTGATAAATATCAACGCATATCAGTAAATTTATGCATGTGAATTTCGTGTTTCTTTATTACAAGGGCCGAGATCGACAGTCTTAATTATTCCCTGTCGAATGAACCTACACTGAGTAATTGACCTTGCAGGATTTGATGTTCTTAAAGAGGTTACAACGAAAAATGCTGTCTTTTGAGATGTAACACCGTGTAGTCCCGGAGAAGTTCACCAACGTTTAGAGGAACATATTTCAAAAATCTTCAGGGTAAAAAGTAAGCCAAGCAAGTAACAGCAAGAAGCAGAGCCCACTTATTACTGGTTGCTTTTTTGGCTTACTAGACGTTCCCTGACATTTTGGAGGAACATACTGCCTCAGTATTCGAGGTCAAAGTGCAAGCCACGGAAATAACCAGCAAGGAGCAGAATGTTGAGGTTGCTTCTTGTTGATTACTTCCTTGGATTACACTTCAACCCTGAAGATGGAGGCTGTACTTTTTCCAGAACGTCTGTTAACTTAACCGAGGCATGTGCTAGCATGGTTGGGGCAATGCTACAAGCCGGAATATAGTGGATTCGATTTCTGATGAGGCCATTGTGTTTTTCAATTGACCTAATCTTTCCAGCCGCACTATAGCCCTGGGCTTTACACAACCTCTAACATAAATTACTACTAGGAATCTTCCTGGGGGTAAAGGGCAGCTGGCACATGAGGCTGGCTGACAACCTCACCACCATGTGTGAGCTGATTATCTAGAAAATGTGGAAGCCGCGATGTCTCACAACCCTGTGAGCCTTCATGCCTTGTTACAGAGATAGCTTTAATTGGGCTACGCCATACCTCCCAGAAGAGAGTATTTTTCATGTTACGGTGTTGTTAACTTTCATATTTGCTACCGATTTCTTTGTTATCGGGATTGAATATTGATTATATGTTGTATCGACAGATCTCTCATACTCCTAAAGACATTAGTTCAAATTCTTACTGCACTCTATGCAATGACTTGTACCACATTATACCTGCTTCGAAGAGTTACTTTAATTATGTGCTCCCAAGGCATCCCAGTTACTGATGAAAGATATCACATAGTTGCTTATCTTAA
This sequence comes from Cryptotermes secundus, assembly GCF_002891405.2. Classification (NCBI taxonomy): domain Eukaryota; kingdom Metazoa; phylum Arthropoda; class Insecta; order Blattodea; family Kalotermitidae; genus Cryptotermes; species Cryptotermes secundus. The sequence goes on along the minus strand of NW_019745109.1, from coordinate 379,028 downwards.
CAGACGATGATACAGTTGCTATATTGACACTATTGGTGGATTAAAAATAAGGCACGTAAGGTTAAAGAGCCACTGCCACGAACTCAGTCATAAGAAGCTTACCTACTATTCCATTTACAGTTTCCCCACACACACACACACCCAGCCAAAGCATTCCTTACAGAGGAATGAATACTTTTGTATTACTTAGCTACTTATTTTCAGTCCTATTAAAGCAGCTTTCATAAATGTTTCAATGACTGGTTACCCCGTCACATTACATTCACTTGTTATTAATAAAATATGCTGTAGTCTTACACAGCTATCCTCATGTTTATTATTTATCATAAGTCATAAGGAACAAACTTTGCTTATACCAGAAAGTTGTATAATAAATAGTCATTACTGAACACCAAAACTGTCTTTTAACTGATATTTGTTATTTTTCCATTTATGTTATTACATTTTGTTTGGTGACTTTGTTTTCCTCTTCTTTGGCAAAGATACTACTGCTCAAGCACTCTAAATTAGTCTATGTATCTGTCTTTATTCCTGTTGCTCCCACTTGGAGCATAAGGCATCTGTGAAATGCTATTTCACTTCAGTTTCTCAGACAGCTGGTAGGACACCTTGGACAGGGGATCAGCCCACTGCAAAGCCACTACCCATACAGGACAACACAAATGCAGAATAAACGCAGATAAGCGTCCATGTCTTGAGAGTGGGATTCGAACCCACAATTCCAGTGTTCAAGCAGGTGAAGACATTTCATGCCTGAGACTGCACAGCCACTGTGATCAGCTGCCAAATCAGTACTGGTATGTTAAAGTGGATGTTAATGAAACAAGGCAGATTAGTGAAGTACAACAGTTATTTATGTGAGAAATTCAAGTTTCTTCCCATAAAACAAAGTAGGCTTTCTTATTGGAGGGTGATTAACAGATATTGTGGTATTCATGATATATTTAGGTAACATACATTTTTAACACACATCAAATTACAGAAACTGTTGGGTACAATGCCTGAATAGAAAGCAAAATACAGTTATTCTAAAAGAAGATTTCCATTACAAATTGAGAGGGAGAAGAGACCACTGATTTCATCTGTTCAGTGAAGAAGTAGTAGTATATAATCCAAAAATGAAACACAGTTTAGCTCATGGCCTAGTGTGCTGGACTTCGTGTGTATATGATGCTATGGCAGAATCCCAGATTAGTCACATTTTGTATTTTTGCTTGCAGTTATAGGTATGTTACAGAATGTGTCCCTCTAACTACAGAACTTATGGACAAATCTATCTGAAATAGATAGTAATGATCTGGCACTGGAAAATACCACATACTTTTAAAATCTCTGCCTTCAGTGAAGTCTGAGATAACAATTTGCATATTCAAACACACATGTTTAAAAGAAGGTTAACACTATTTTGTCTAATGCAATGGAACAGTTATGGTCACACAAAATATTTGATTATGTCATCCATAACTAATGGACCATAGCAAATTTGGAAAGAAACTATAACTTTGCCTGTGGTTCTGTATGGGTGTGAAACTTTGTCTCTAACACTAAGGGAAGAACACACACAGGGTGTTTGAGAACAGGGTGCTGAGGAGAATATTTGGACCGAAAGGGAATGATGTGACAGGAGGTTGAGAAAACTGCATAATGATGAGCTTCTCTTCACTGAGCATAATTAGAATGATCAAGTCAAGGAGGATGAGATGGGCAGGGCATGTAGCACGAATGGGAAGAAGAGGGATGCATATAAGATACTGGGGGAAAGCCAGAAGGAAAGAGACCACTAGGACAACCAAGATATAGGTGGGTGAATAATATTAAAATGGATCTTAGACAGATAGGATGGGATGGTATGAATTAGATTGATCTGGCTGAGGATAGAGACAAGCAGAGGGCTCTTGTGAACATGGTAATGAACCTTTGGATTTCATAAAATATTGGGAAGCTCTTGAGTGGCTGCACAACTGGCAAGAAGGGCTCATATCCATGGAGTTAGGTAGATAATTCTCTATTTCTTTGTACTTAGAGTTTAAAACCGTACTGATTTTAAAGCTGTAATTACTTACAAAATAAGTTATTCAATGATAAACTGATTTAGGATAAACTATTCATATGCATTTAATGATAAAAAATTCATGAAATCTGCTTTGTTTTGAATGGGTGAACGTGTTGGTCGACCAAGATCCTTTCTGCTACCTGGACACACTCTTATTTCCAACATGGCTGGGCCATAAGTTTCCTGAAGCCACTGGACTCCAGTCATCAAATCATCTACAGTCACTGCTACTTTTCCCTGAAAGTTTAACATTTATAATTAGACGGACCTTTTATAAGAAACAGAAATCTCATGATGAAGATTTTTCACATGCTGTGCTGTTGGGCGTACAGAGATACTTGTCTTACTGGAGTTATAATGTAAATAAATAAGTCAGCAATGTAATGTTTATCCAGTCTTTGTGTTGCATTGGTGGAATACTTAGCAAGAAAAAACAGCTTTTCAGAAGAGTTCATAATTTCTGACCTTATGTAAATATATGAATTACTTAAATATTGGAATATAGAACATTTATTTATATCAACACCCACCATTTTGTTAACAAACAAAAGAAAACTCCATGGCTTGTAGTCTTCAAGCAAACTATACCAACCAGCAGATAGAGGGTGCTGTGTGGAAAGTACAATGGATCCCCACAGCCATTAATCTCGGTTTTCTAGACCGGAGCCACTGTTTCCTTGAAATAGCTCCTCAATTATCCTCACAAGGCTGAGTGAACCCCGTTCCAGACCCACTACTTCTCAGTAAATCTGGTAGTGCCGGGAATCGAACCCGGCTACAGATCCAGGAACTTTGACCACCACACCACAGCCGTGTTACTAAAAATAAAATTGTTCTTCTTTAAAACAAAGGAGTTGAAAAAATGTGATTTTTTTTTGGCAACAACTAAAAAATTGTCACTGCTGACTCCTGACTAGCTATCACTATTGTCACAGTTTGCATCCAGATCAAAATCATGTAATAATGACTAATTTCTCTCAACACAAACAATACTAAACTTTCTGTTGTCTGTCATCTTAACATAATTAACTTTTAATTTTAGTGTTTCTGTACTTATATGTATACCATCTACACAGTAAACACTAGAAGTACTATGAGTTCAAAGATTCTACAATAATAACATTTCTATGGCTGACAGTAATATAAAAACTTACTGAAAACTCACGTGTAAAAGGGCAATTTTGTGACAGTGGTCTCAAGGAAAACACTGTCAAGGGCAAATTAGTGGGTAGGTGGGCCTCAAAGTATGAAGTGGTATGACCTCATCAGACATAATCATTGCAGGACTTTGTTCATTTTGTCTTCTTTTAAGTATCTGATGTGTTTTATAAGTTTGCTGTTGAAGGGATTCCTGTTAGGGATATGACATAACTTGATTCAGAGCCATAACCTCCTATTTAAAGAAAGTTCTACTTAGATGCAGAATTATAATATATTTTGTAAATGCACTTTTCTTTCTCGGGCACCTGAGCTAATGAACTGATAAACTAATTGCAACTCTCAAAGTCATAAATAATAAATATAAATTCAGTCCACACCCTCTCACTCTATTTTTCAAAATCAATTTTAATATCATCTTCATTTCAAGATTTTCATTGGCAATGAGAGAAGCATCAAGGCAAGCGAGATATATAAAATCATAGACAACTGACCTGTAAAATATGGGTACTCCTAGCTGAAGATGTACGTATTTATGGAGCATATGCTACTATAAGGTATGATAGAAAGATTAATGCTGCAATAATATTTTCAGTTGAGACCAACTTAGAACTGGATCAAAGTGAAATTTCACATCCTAACTGCTTTACTCCTAAGATAAGAACACTTAGGATTTACTGGATTGGCCCCAGAGTCATGCTACATGTGATGATGATGATAAGTATTAGTATCGAAGTTATATGAGCAGAGCACCACCACGAAGAAGCCGATTTTGTTCCTAAACATGCCTGGATTAAGAGAGGCTGATATTCTATAAAGTAATTACCTCAAAAAGGTGGCTATGAATATAATTCATACACAAAAAGTTGTTGAATAGTCCTACTAGGCAGAATGTGGCAACCCAGGGTGGGGTTGGGGGAATAAAATTGCATTAAGTGAATTAGAAATCTTTAAACCTGTGGAAGAAATATATATACACAAGAGCAAACAGCATTTAAACCTAAGAACAGAAAAAGTAGAATAGTTTATTTAATAGTGCTGATAGTAACTCAAGTTGTAAAGTCAAATTATACATGATTAGTTAATAATAAATTGGAAGATCTAGAAGGAACTGGTTATGGCCCAACTGAGGTTCTAGCCAAACATTTGTCTGGAAGGACTGAGTAGAAACATGAGGAACCTCAGTCAGGACAGTTAATATGTCGACCAAGGTTCAAAATGACCAACTCCTGAATACAAGTCAGAAGTGTTACTGCTTGAGTCGACTTACTCAGAAAGAAGTAGAATTCTGCAGAATGTAATAAATTATCACCCTGAAAGGCATGGATATATGGGTTTGGCTAATCCTTGCAATGCCCTTCTCAAAAAAAGTAAAATTTGTAATAAATTTACAAATATGAAGACAGAAATGTTACTGCAACATTCGTACTTCCAGTTACTACTGGTATGGCCCTCTTCATTCATTCATCAGTAATCTGTCAGACAACAGGTCCACAGTCTCTTCCAAAACAGTTCCTCTACTTGATGCGATCTTCTGTTTTTGGAAAGAGACTATCCAGGAAAAGTGATAATGTGGTAGTTTTTCCATTTGCTTTCCACATCGCAGTACAACAGCCGTTCAAACCACTCTGGTCACGCCTGTTGCTATACGAACTTGAACCATCTCGAGCATCATTTGCTCTGTGCTTCAAGTCGCTGCTGATGACGCTGCTTCCGGC